>NC_041215.1:78657357-78695426 GCF_002837175.3 Physeter macrocephalus
CCTCCCATACCGGGGCGCGAACCCGGTTCCCCTGCATCGGCAGGCGGACGCGCAACCACTGCGCCACCAGGGAAGCCCTCTTTTTCTTTTAACAGAATAAATGCCCAGAGGAAATAGTACACGAAAAAAGAGAATGCAGATATATGAAAGAGCAAGTTTACAAAAAAGTAATTATTAAGCTTCAGTTGCCTCAGAATAGCCTGGAGGGCTGGTTAAAACAGGCTGCTGGGCCCATCCCTAGAGTGAATGATTCAGCAAGTCTGGGGCGGGGCCAATCACAATTTGCATTTTTAACAAGTTCCAAGGCCTTGGCCAAAGCTACAGGTTGGGAGCCACACTCAGAGAACGCTGATCTAAACCACAGACAGAAAAACAGTCTTGAACAAAAGAAGATATGGAGGTAAACTGAGAATAGATGAAACCGCAGAGGTGTTTGTTGGTGGAAACTAGGCGAAAAGTTGCATCTTTTTTCTGCCTGAAGTAGGAGGTGGAATCCTCAGTGAAAAAAGAAGGTAAGAGTAGAGTAAAAGGTGTGATAAAAGGAGTGAGTGGTTTGGGTAAGCCTTGGTGGGATTTATTGAAGGAACTGACTTGGAACCCTATAAAGCATTAACTAAGGGCATTGAAAATCTAGCTTAAACTAGTCGTCATACATCTAAAATGATGACTAGTTTCATCATCCTTTGATCTTTTACAACAGTGCTCAGCTGCCAGAGGAGGACTTAAGGGCAGCCGCCCAAGGGGTTGAGGCGCTCAGGCTAGTGGTGAGAGAGAGTGAAGCCGTGACTGTGAGGTCTAGGCCAGTGATGAAAGCTCTATCCGTGCTGACCAACTTGCCAGAGGGCAAGAAAAGAAAAAGAGTCAAATGACAGCACGTTTGATAAAGTATAAAGCAGGCCTTGTGGAAGTAAGGGAGTGAGAAAGCTGGAGAGAGGACTGGAGTGGTCTTGAGTCCTGCTAGTAGAGCTGACCATTCTGAGAATGGAGCTGTTCTGAGATGTGAGAAGAATTTGGAGATCAAGAGAATCTGATGGAGGAAATCTGAGGGTAAACTGTTAGATGGGTCGTTTGCACAGGGTGTAAAAATTCCTGAGGATAATGACAAACCCCTGGTCACCTGGAGGTTGGTAAATAAGTTAGCCCAAAGGGGGGATAGTGGAATTGAAGGGAGAGGTGGGGTGAAACCGTTGGGTGTCATTTCTGTGGGCTCCAAGGAGCCCAATTCTTTATGTCTCAGCATAGAAAGAATTCAGCGAGAGGCAGAGTGATAGGTAAGAAGTGATTTATTAGAATAGGACGCTTGTGAGGCTTACAAGCAGGCAGGCAAGCTTTGCGCTGCCCAGAGTACTTAGTGGGTTACATTTTTATAATCAAAGGAAGGAGGGGGGAGAAGACCTTCTTTATCTTTCTTGCATAGACATCATGTTTCCATCATCAGCTCCTCCTCCAGGTTGGGTTTTTTGTCCCTACATGGTCAGGTCAGGACTGTCATGGCACATTGGAAAAATTATTTCAGGTCTCAGTACCATGAGGGTCTTTCATTTTGAAACGTCACCTTTCTATAAATGACTGTTTTTTTGTGTGCACAGAGCATGTGCTGGGGATCATTAACTTGATGACACCACTGGGCAGGTTGTAAGTCTTATTCTTCACTATTGTTTTATTGTTTTTAGGGAATTGTGCAAAGAGCATGTCCTAGGGGTCAAAGAGCTTGTTTTGAGGGTCATTAACTTACTGAGCTCACTGGGCAGGAGGCAGGTCTCATGCCACCATTGTTTTATTGTTTTGGGGCATGTCTCGTGCTTCTGGTGCATGATTTTGTTGCTAATCAAGTTAGCTTGATTTTGTTGTTAAGCCAATCTGGCTTTGATGCTAAGTGACTTGTTCTGCTTTATGAGTCAAGCAAGCCCACATTGTTTCAGGATTTTCCCATTACTTTCTTGAGTGACCATTAATCTTACTGTGGTCTTCCAAAGCCCCCTAAAGTTCCCTCTCTATCTACAATCCCCTAATGGGGTTTCTAAGCTGACTATTTGATTATCCTACTCAATCCCTATCAGAAGTACACCTTTCACATGAGAGATTTATTTCCTGCTTTCAGGGAGAAAGAAAGGACGGTCATAGTGTCCCTCCTGTGTTGGCCATTTCTTAAGTAACTTTAACTGAAAACAATGAATATGCCACTGAGGTACATTTGGGGGTAGCCTACCCTGGGCCCCAACAATTCCTATTAAGCTCTAGAGTTGGGCGGCTGCTGTTCTCTACCTACCCAGGATCGTGGTCATTCTCAGTGCTCCAGGCAACCATTACCAATCTCTTATTAGAGTTTGCACTCAAAAATGAAACTCCCTTGTCATTCTTGTGCTAGACATTGGGAACACTAAGTCCCTGTTCTCAAGGATCTTAATGGCTGTGGTGAGGAGGAGAGAGTGGGAAACAAAACAAGTCTTGATGGGGGCTCAGAAAACGAATGCCTAACTAAGTCTAGAAAGTGAGATAGAAAACGACCTCTCAGAGGACATTTCTTGGTGAGACAAAAGCTCTTTGAGACAGAGGAAGGAAGGAAGGAAGGTAGGAAGGAAGTTTTTTCAAAATGCAAATAAACCACTTAAGACAAAGAATACCTATTGTTTCTCATTGTCTGCTATTTGTGGCCCACCTTCTGAGAAAAGGAGTTAGCCTGGGGCCAAATGAAAAAACTAGGGAGCAGAGGGAGATATTTGTAGCTGGGTTGGGGAGCCTTTGCCAATTCTAGGGCGGCCCAGCTTGTAGGGAGAAAGGGTATAGACAAATATACTGCTCTTGGGTGTCACTAACCCTCACTCTGCCTGTGAAATTGTTCACCTTTCTTTTAAAGAGAAAGACACACCCTAACGCTAAAGACTTGGCCCAAAAAAGGGTGAGTAGAGGAGGAAAGGAGAGAAAAGAGGCAAGCATGTTGGGTGTGGTCACGGAGAGTGTGTGGATAGAGGAGGGCACCTAGAACAAGCCCCAGGAACACCAGCATCTTTAGCTTGGGCAGAGGAAGTGAGAAAGAGTGCCTGTAAAGGTGGCTACGTGGGTTCCTGGGGAAATGTAGCCAAGTCTTGGAAAAGGGAAAAAAGAACACCAAGTGATAGAGTAGATGGGGGATGGTGGGAGTTTTAAGAAGGAATGAAACACAGGCGGTCATTGGAAAGGGCAAACAAATAAAAACCAATAGGTAAGTGAGCTGGGCTGAAATTCTTGAATTTTTATTCAGTAGCAGATGGAGAGCCACTGAGGTATAGCAAATAGGGGAACTATGTGGTTGTGTGTGTGTTAAAATCGCTCACTGACCGGGAAGAATCTGGGTGGGTGGGTGAGCAGCTGGCAGTAGGATCAGAGGCAGGGAGATGATTCAGCCGCTCCATACATCTCCTTCATTCTTTGCCCACCTTTTATTTTCACTCTTCCCCTCCCTATCTATAGGCGCCTACAAAATCCTAGTCCGGAGACTTATTTTTCCTCCCAGGTGGGGTGATTTCTCCTTTTTACAGTTGTCAGAAATGAAAGTGACAAACGTAGCCTCTTTTTCACTGAAAGGAAAGAAGCCTTGCTAGGTTTTAACAAAAAGGACACTGTCCGAATAGGTTTGTTATAAGTACTATAACAAAGGAACTCTCAGTTAGCTGTCCTGGCATCCCCAGGTGTTATCTTAATTTATGCAACATTTACTATACATCACTGTAGAGGAGGAAAAATAATTTTGCCTCTACCCTTCTTAGGTTCTTGAATGAGACTCGCCTGTAATAAAAAGACAGATTAACAAGAGGAAAATTTAATTCCGTTCCTATATACAAAAGCCCCACAAAGATAAGAGACTGAAAGATGTGACCAGAGCAGGAAGCTTTTCTAACTATTAGACAAAGAAACAATAAATTTGTGAAGAACTGACAAGACAAACAGGTTTGGGCTAGAAGTAGTAAATGGTGAGGAAGTACCAAGATTTGTTTATCTAGTCTTTTTGGTCCTAGATTCCCTGTATCTTGTGGTGATGATGCCTTCTACCCTCCAGGTACAGGGAAGGTACCTTTCACAGGGGAGATTTTTTTTTTTTTTAATTTCTGCTGTACAGCAAAGTGACTTAGTTGTACATATATATATATATATATATATATATATATATTCTTTTTCATTCTGATTTATCCCAGGATATTGAATATAGTTCCCTGTGCTCTACAGTAGGACTTTGTTTATCCATCCTATATATACTAGTTTGCATCTGTTAATCCTCTAACGGAGCAGGACCCTATGGGATAGCCTTCCCCCATATCCTCTGCTTTAGCTCCTCTCTGAAGTACCTGGATAACAGTATTTGATGCACATTCCTGAGCTGTTTTACAGATGTGAAAAGCCCCCACCAAATGGAAGATGTTAACCACTTGATGACCAGGAGCACATAGCCCCAGGCCTCCTGGAGCCTAAGAATAGATAATGTTAACCCCTATGACACCGCCCTGTTACCTCACCATCAGTCAATTAGAAAATTTTACATGTGCTGATCACATATCTTGCGACCCCTCTCCCTCACCTGGCCTTTAAAAATGCTTTGGTGAAACCGTTTGGGGAGCTCGGGGTTTTTTTTGGGCTGAGCCACTAGTCTCCTTGCATGGCCCTGCAATAAACCTTTTTCTGTGTTCCAAACTCCAATGTTGGCCTCTGCGTCGGGCACACAAACTTGCGCTAACAATCCCAAGCTACCAATCCTTCCCTCCCCCTCCCCCTCCCCCTTGGCAAACACAAGTCTGTTCTCTATGTCTGTGAGTCTGTTTCTGTTTCATAGATATGTTCATTTGTGTTGTATTTTAGATTCCATATATAAGTGATATCATATGATATTTGTCTTTTTCTTACTTAGCTTAGTATGATAATCTCTAGGGTCATCCATGTTGCTGCAAATGGCATTATTTTAGTCCTTTTTTTATCACAGGAGATTTATCTCCTACTTTCAGGGGACAAAGGAGAGTCAGTGTCCTTGCACTGGCTGTTTCTCCAGTACCTTTAATGCAAAATAAATGCCAGAGTGGCATATTTTGGGGTGACATGTTCTGAACCCCTGTATCAGTCATGGTACTAAGATGAGGACCATGAATCAGACAGACCGGAACCGGTTTGCAAGGGAGAAGTAGAGACACAGTGTAGAGAACAAACGTATGGACACCAAGGGGGGAAAGCAGTGGGTGGGGGGGTGATGAATTGGGAGATTGGGATTGACATATACACACTAATATGTATAAAATAGATAACTAATAAGAACGTGCTGTACAAAAACTAAAAAAAAAAAAAAAAGTCCGGGTCTTTGCTCTCCTAAAGTTTAAATTCTAGGTAGGTTTTGGATATGTGTGTGTGTATGTTGGGAGTAGTGGGTGAGACAGATTGTAAACAAATAACCATGAAAACTTCAGATTCTGAGAGGGGCTGTGAAGACAATAGGGTCCTGACATAGAACATAATAGGGTTGAGGCGAGGGCTTTCTGAATGTAATACAGGGCCTAGGGGAGGTGGCATTTGAACTTGACTTGAAGGGGGAGAAGGAATCAAAGTACAAAGGTCCTTTCAAGCAGACAGAATAGCCTGTGCAAAGAACTCTAGGTGGTTATGAGTCTGAGGTTCCCCGTGGCTGAATCATGTTGAGCAAGGGGGGCCATTGGTATAGGATGAGATGGAGGAGTTCGGCCGGGCTGGAGCAGTGGAAAGCTAATGAAGGATTTTTTTAAACAGGAGAACAATCCAAGTTACTTTTCTTAAAAACTGTTCTGGCTTCTGTGTAGATATATAATTTAGGAAGTCACTGGAGTATCCAGAGGGATCTGGGTGGTCTAGACTAGAACAATGGCAGTGGCGATGGAGAAAAGTGGATGGATTTGTGATATATTTGTGGAAGTAAAGCAACAGTATTTGGTGACACATTAGAAGGGAGAAACAAGGGATAGAGAGGACTATTGACTAATACTTGGTTTTTAGCTTGATCAGTTGGGTAGACGATGATGCTATTTACTGGGGTAGAAAGATCTGGAGATGAGTGGTTTTTTGAGGAGGGAATTGGAGATCTATTATGACATGTTATATTCAAAATGACATCAAGTAGCTGATTTAATATAAGAGTTTGGAGTTCAGAGGAAAGGTGTTGGCTGGAGATATTACACTGGGAGTCACGGGATATGATGGAACCACTGTTCCTCAAAAACAGTCTGGTAAAGTCACATCTTTCCTAATTGAAGAACATGTCATCCGTCGGTGCCATCTTTCAGGTAATCCCCACATTTCACAGGCAATCACCATTCCGATTTCTACTGCCATTGTTTCATTTCACCTGTTCTGATACAGGTTTCCCCTCCGCTACCTGAAAGTAGAGCGCTTCTATGAAACGTTTGGTAAGCCGAAATGGTGTGAAGTGAAAAAGCAATTACCTTAACACTTCTTGCTAACTGGTGCACAAAATAAATTGAGATAAAGCACAGACACAGTTCAAATCTGTGGCGGCTTGATGCTGAGATGCTGAGTGTAGTTCCCGGGGAAGGAGGTTGGCAGTGCCACCTCTATAATGGTGGCTGGCGGCTGGCGGCTGGCTGCAAAATAAGTGCTGTATGTTATTTTCATTTTTCACCCTTTTTTTTTTTGTAAAAGTGAAAATCCTCTTTGGCTTTCTTTCCAGTGTGGAAAACAGGTAAAAGCAAAGAGGTTGTAAAGTAAACTTTTGAAAAGTAGGGGATACCTGCATTGTACTTTCTTCATCATCCAGTTCAAAACATTTTTTCCCCTGTGATTTCTTCTTTGACTCATGGATTATTTAGATGTGTGCTGTTCTGTTCAATTTCCAAATATGTGAGACTTTTCTAGATGTCTTGATGTTGATTTCTAATTTAATTATCTTGTGGTCAGGGAATAGACTAGGTACAATGGCAATTCCTTTTGAAGTTTATTGAGACTTATTTCATAACCTAGAATAATGTGTATCTTGATGAATGTTCCATTTGCACTTGAAAAGAACATGCATTCTGCTGCTCTACAGTTGGTGGATGAAATGTTTTATAAATGTTAATTATATAATTAGGTAAAGTTGCTTAATGGTGTTTTTCAAATTCTCCATATCCTAGTTTTTTGGTGTGTGGGTGTGTGTTGGTCTAATTCTATCAGTTTTTGAGATGGGATGTTAAAATCTCCAACTATGATTGTGAGTTTCTCTATTTCTCCCTTTAGCTTTGTCAGATTTTTTTAATGTGTTTTGACGTTCTGCTATTAGGTTCATATACATTTAGGAATGAGGATGTCTTCCTGGTGAAACAATCCCTTTATCATTATAAAATATTCCTCTTTATCTCTGGTAACACATTTTGTTTCGAAGCTAATTTGTCCTGTATTAAAGTGGGTCTCTTTTTGGGGACTTCCCTGGAGGTCCAGTGGTTAAGACTCTGCACTTCCATTGCAGGGGGCATGGGTTCAATCCCTGGTTGGGGAACTAAGATCCCACATGCCATATGGCATAGCCAAAAATTAAAAAAATGAAATAAAATAAAGGGTGTCTTTCATTGATAGCACATAGTTAGGTCTTCCTTTTTTATTCAGTTGGACAATTCCAGTCTTTTAGTTGGTTTGTTAGGTCCATTTACATTTGCTGTAATTATTGGTGTGATTAATTCAATTCCACTATTTTTGCTATTTGTTTTTTATCTGTCTCAGCTGATTTTTGTTCCTCTATTTCTCCTTTGCATCCTTCTGTTTGGGAAATCATACTTGTTACTATTCAATTTTAGTTCCTCTATTAGCTTTTTAGCCTGATACCACAAGCCAGTAAGACTGCAGATTTCTGCTTGAGTTCTAGCTCCCCTAGACATGGGAACATTCTGTATGAGTGGATCTCATCCAGTGAGTATAGTTCCCTTCTTTTTTTTTTTTTGTGGTATGCGGGCCTCTCACTGTTGTGGCCTCTCCCGTTGTGAAGCACAGGCTCCGGACGCGCAGGCTCAGCGGCCATGGCTCAGGGGCCCAGCCGCTCCGCGGCATGTGGGATCTTCCCGGACCGGAGCACGAACCGAACCCGTGTCCCCTGCATCGGCAGGAGGATTCTCAACCACTGCGCCACTAGGGAGGCCCATACAGTTCCCTTCTTTTAAGGCTTGAAGGCTTCTCCAGTTTTTGCTTGCTTCAGCCCCTCTCCAGTATCTTCAAATAGTTAATTAATAGTTAATTACATTTTATCCACAGTTTATGACTGTTATCTGTGGGAGAGTTATTCTAGTGCTGGTTATTCTGCCATTATCAACACCATAACTCTCAGTTCTCTTTTAATCCTTTAAAAGTCTTTCTTATATCAATGAGAAAGCCTCAGTTTGATGTTGTTATTTAACATCACACTTTTTGTTTGAGATCATGTCTCAGACTTTAGAAGACAATAAAACCTAGTTAGAACTTAATAATCATGTTTCATATTTTATCCATCTATCATTTTATTGATGGCCAACTATACTGTTTTTCCAGTTGTAGCTATAATTTTAATTTTTATACAAGTAAAACGAGTGTGAGTCAATGTAAAGAAAACTAATAAGAAGTAACAGTAGAAGGATTATACAGTTATGGCAAAACATAAGACAACAGTGCTGGGAATACTGAAGTTAGGAAAATGCCCTTCAGTAACATACTCCCTGTGACCATGAGACACTGGTGAATGGAAGCTTAGAGTTAGGAAGAGAAGTCAGGACAGGAAATAGAGATTAGAGAATTCAAAGGCTTAAGACCTTCAGTCCAGTGCCATTGTAAGAATCAGGTTTTATAACTTTAATGTAAAATGTTGTTGAGAATACAGCCATTCTAAGAGGTTCTATCTTTGGTTCCCTAAGATGTTTTTATCCTTATAGGTTGTTAAATTTTATAAGAATCAGTATAACCTGTTCAATTCCACTTCTGATTTATGTTTTTTATTTGATGTTTGCTTTCTATTTCCAACCATTGTGAAGGTAGCTTTAAAATACGTCTATAAGTTCATTTGTTTGAATGTCTCTGATGAAACTTCAATTTCGGAAATGTCTATTGTTACCTTTCTTTTTTTTTTCTACATTGATCTTGATCCTGAGGAGGGTTATAAATTTTCTTTTAAGTCACCTGACTCTAGTCCTAGATCAGGTCCATATCACCTGGAAAGTAACACTTTTGTTATCCGAAGAATGTAAAGAAAATAAACCCCCAGGGAGGCAGCATTGAAAAGAGATTAGAAAAGGGCCTATCAGGATGATAATCCAATTTAATCAGCTCTCTTTTTTTCTAAACTCTCTGCTACCAGTTCTTTTTACCCTGGCTTTTTAAGGATTGGTATGACTACCTGGTGTTAATATTTATTTATTTATATAATGAAGGCACAGTTTTATTTTCTTAAGTAAGCAGGTTTTAGTCAGTTCACTGTGGAGTAACTGGTTCTTTGATCTATTTTGAAGGGTGGACTGAAGAAAAAATTCCTGATAATTCTGTTAAGGGCCTCATGTCATGGACATGATCCTTACACTGTCTTTTCTAGCTGGTACTATGCTAAAATTGCATTATGCTAAAACACAGACTTTGGAAATACAAATACTTTTGATGAGAAGTCAGTGGTCATTTGTATTCTCTTGTATATAATATATATATTGTAACTGCTTTTAAGATTTTTCTCTTCATCTTTGATTTTCAGAAAATTTATGAAGGACATCACAGATGTGGTTTTCTTTGTATTTATCTTGCTTGGGGTTCGCTGAGCTTCTTGAATCTATAAATTGGGGAAATTTTCAGCTATTATTCCTTCAACTATTTTTTTTCTGCCTCATTCTCTCTCTGCTTTCCTTTTAGGACTCTGATTACACATATATTAGAATTTTTTATATTGTTCCTATAGGTCACTAAGTCCCTTTTCTATTCTTTTTCCTTTTTTCTCCCCAATCTTTTTTCCTCTTTGTTCTTTATATTGGATAATTTCTAATCATCTATCTTTATGCTCACTTATTCTGATATCATCTCCAATCTTAAGTCTATCCATTAGATATTTTATTTAGGTTATTTTCTTTTCCTTTTTTTCTTTCTTTTTAAAAATAAATTTATTTATTTTTATTTTTGGCTGCATTGGGTCTTTGTTGCTGCATGCAGGCTTTCTCTAGTTGTGGTGAGCAGGGGCTACTCTTCGTTGTGGTGCGCGGGCTTCTCATTGTGGTGGCTTATCTTGTTACGGAGCAGGGCTCTAGGCGTGCGTGCTTCAGTAGTTGTGGCACATGGGCTCAGTAGTTGTGGCTCGCGGGTCTAGTAGCTCCGCGGCATGTAGGATCTTCCCAGACGGCGTGCGTGCTTCAGTAGTTGTGGCACATGGGCTCAGTAGTTGTGGCTCGCGGGTTCTAGAGCACAGGCTCAGGAGCTGTGGCACATGGGCTTAGTTGCTCTGTGGCATGTGGGATCTTCCTGGACCAGGGCTCAAATCTGTGTCCCCTGCATTGGCATACAGATTCTTAACCACTGCGCCACTAGGAAATTCCCTATTTTATTTTTCAAATCCAGAATTTCCATTTGGTTCAATTTGTATACTTTTGATTTCTTTCCTGATAGCTTTTATTTGTTTATTACAAGATATTTTCCTTTATGTCATTGAGCTTAGTTATAATAGCTGTTTTATCATCTTTCTTTGCTAACTTCAACATCTGGGGAATCTTGAGGTCAGTCTGCATTGATTGCCTGAGTCATGAATATCTTCCCCCTTGTCTAGTGATTTTGGGTTTTATTCAAAACATTATAAATAATCATTGTAGACACTTTGGATTCTGTTCTGTTCTTCCAAAGAGTCTTGATTATTTGTTTTAACAGGAGGTTAACTGAGCCTGCTTCAAACTCCACACTCAGACTCCCTTGCAGTTGGTAGCAGCTGAAATCTGTTTAGTTTTTTTAGCCATGGATGAACTTCTTGGATCTCTCATGCACATGTAGTTTAGGAATCAGCCAAAGATTTGGGCAGAATTTACATGCAGAATTTGAGGCAACCCCTTTATGACTCTTCTTTTTGAGATTTCCCCTCAGTTTCCAGTTGCTGTTTCCATTTCAAACTCTGGTTCTTCAAACCAGTAAGACTGCAGGATTCTATTGGAGCTTTAGCCACCCTGTCTTGTGCCAACTAAGGACTGCCTTCAGGTAAAAGGACATAAAAATGGGAAATTCACACAGAGCTATTCCCTTTTTCCAACTATAAACATCTTTGCAGTTCCTGTTTGCTTTTGGTCACTCTCTAGTGCCTTTGGGCACCTGATTTTTATATTTTTGTCCAAGAGTGTTGGTCCTATAGGAGCTCTACACCATTATTGGAGCAGAACCTCATAAGCACTTATTTGTCTTATATTTGATTTAATTTGTCTCTGTGTCTTTGCAAAAAAGTTAATTGGGCTACTTTAGGGACAGTATTTTTATTTTAGACCTTTATTTTACAGATAACTACTCAGTATTTTTTTAAGCTTAACAGTTTTATTTTTTATTTATTTTAAAATTTTATTTATTTATTTTTGGCTGCGTTGCGTCTTCATTGCTGCATGCGGGCATTCTTTAGTTGCTGTGAGCAGGGTCTACTCTTCCTTGCGGTGCGCGGGCTTCTCATTGCGGTGGCTTCTCTTGTTGCGGAGCACGGGCTCTAGACACGTGGGCTTCAGTAGTTGTGGCACTCAGGCTCAGTAGTTGTGGCTCACGGGCTCTAGAGCGCAGGCTCAATAGTTGTGGTGCATGGGCTTAGTTGCTCCGCGGCATGTGGGATCTTCCTGGACCAGGGCTCGAAGCCGTGTCCCCTGCATTGGCAGGCAGATTCTTAACCACTGTGCCACCAGGGAAGCCCAACAGTTTTATTTTTTAATTAAACATTTTATTTATTTTGAGATAACTGTAGATTCACATGCAGTCATAAAAAATAACGGAGACGTCATCTACCCTTTACCCAGTTTCCCCCAATGGTAACATCTTGCAAAACTATAGTACAATGTCACAACCAGGACATTCGCACTGATACTGTCAAGATACAGAATATTTCTGCCACCACAGAGATTCCTCATGTTGCCTTTTCATACCTGTGCCTACTTCCTTTTTGCCCTCACCACCTCCTTAACCCCTGACAACCACTAATCTGTTCTTCATTTCTATAACTTTATTATTTCAAGAATGTTATAAAAATGGAATTATACAGTCTATAACCTTTTAGAATTGGCTTTTTTCACCAGCATGATTCTCATAATTCACATTGTCATTAATCTGTAGTTCCTTTTAATTGATGAGTAGTATTCCAAGGTATGGATATACCATAGTTTGTATAAACTTTTGCCACTAAAGGACATCTGGATTTTTATCTAGTTTTTTACTATTATGAATAGAGCTCCTCTGAAAATTCATGAGCAGGTTTTTGTGTGAACATAAGTCTTGATTTCTCTGGAATAAATGCCCAGGATTGCAATTGCTGGGCCCTATGTAGTTGCATATTTTGTTTCTTTTTTTTTTTAATTGAATTTTATTTTTTTATACAGCAGGTTCTTATTAGTTATCCATTTTATACATATTGGTGTATATATGTCAATAGCAATCTCCCAATTCATCACACCCGCTCCCCCGCATATTTTGTTTCTTAAGAAACTGTCAAAACTATTTTCCAGAGTGTCTATGTCATTATACATTCCCACTAGGAATATATGATCCAGCTTCTCTCCATCCTCACCAGCATTTGGTGGTATTACCATTTTTTATTTCAACCTTTCTGATAGGTATATAGTGTTAATCTCATTGTGGTTTTATTTTGCATTTTCCTAATAGCTAATGATACCAAACTATTTTCATGTGCTTATTTATCATATATATATTTTTTCTATGAAATGACCCTTCATGTGTTTTGTACACACACAAATTGGATTGTTTGCTTTTTTGCTGTTGAGTTTTGAGAGTTGTTTATATTCTTTAGATACTAGTCTTTTCCCAGATACACAGTTTGGAAATATTTTCTCCCAAACTGTAGCTTGTCTTAATTTTGTAAACATTTGGTAGAATCTCCAGTGAAACCATGTGGGCTTGGATATGTCTTTTGTGGGAGTTTTAAAATTACACATTCAGGGCTTCCCTGGTGGCACAGTGGTTGAGAGTCCACCTGCTGATGCAGGGGACACGGGTTCGTGCCTCGGTCCGGGAAGATCCCACATGCCGCGGGGAGTGCCTAGGCCAGTGAGCCATGGCTGCTGAGCCTGTGCTCCGCAATGGGAGAGGCCACAACAGTGAGAGGCCTGCGTACCGCAAAAAAAAAAAAAAAAAAAAAAATTACACGTTCAATTACATTGAGTTATAAGATCTTTAAATTATCTATTTCATATTGGGCAAGTCATGGTATTTTGAGAAACTGGTCATTTCAACTAAGTTGTCAAATATATGTGTGTAGAGTTGTTGATAGTATTCCCTTATTATCCCTTTGTTGTCTGCAGGGTCTGTAGTGATATCCCCTGCTTTATTTCTGACACTGGAAATTGTTTAACCTCTTTTTATCCGTCTTATTAGAGAATTGTCAAGTTTATTGGTCTTTTCAAAGAACCATCTCTGTCTCATTGATTTTTCCCTATTGCTTTTCTGTTTTCAGTTTCATAATTTTTGCTCTAATTTTTATTATTTCTTTCCTTCTGGTTGCTTTGAGTTTAATTTGTTCTTCTTTCTTGAGGTGGGAGCTTAATAAAATATTGATTTGAGGCTTTTCCTCTTTTCTAATGTATGCATTTAGTGTTATATATTTCCCTCTCAACACTTCTTTACCTGTGTCCCTCAAATTTTGATTGTTTTATTTCCATTTTCATTAAGTTCCATCTATTTTCTGATTTTCTTCGAGACTTCCTCTTTAACACATGACTTATTTATAAGTGTGTTGTTTAGTCTCCAAGAGTTTGGAGATTCTCCTCTTAGCTTTCTGTTATTTAATTCTAGTTTGACTCCATCAGGGTTACACAACACACTCTCTGATTTACATTCTTTTTAATTTCTTAAGGTTTGTTTTATGACCCAGGATATGGTCTGTCTTGGAATACTTCCTCTGGAAACTTTATTTTTATTAATTAATTAATTAATTGGGCTGCACTGGGTCTTTGTTGCTGCGTGCGGGCTTTCTCTAGTTGTGGCGAGCAGGGGCTACTCTGTTGTAGTGAGCAGGCTTCTCATTGCGGTGGCTTCTCTTGTTGCGGAGTACGGGCTCTAGGCGTGCGTGCTTTAGTAGTTGTGGCACGCGGGCTCAGTAGTTGTGGCTCGTGGGCTCTAGAGCGCAGGCTCAGTAGTTGTGGCACACGGGCTTAGTTGCTCCACGGCATGTGGGATCTTCCCGGACCAGGGCTCGAACCTGTGTCCCCTGCATTGGCAGGCGGATTCTTAACCACTGCACCACTAGGGAAGTCCCTGGACACTTTAAAAGAATGTGTATTATGCCGTTGTTGGATGGAGTGTTATATAAGTGTTGATTAGGTCCTGTTGGTTGGTGGTGTTGAGTTCTTCTATATCCTTGCTGATTTTCTGTCTAGTTTTATTACTTACTGAGTGAGAAGTGTTGAAATCTCCAATTATAATATGGGTTTATTTCTCCATCCATTTCTATCATCTTTTGTTTCTCATATTTTGCAGCTCTATT
Source organism: Physeter macrocephalus (assembly GCF_002837175.3). NCBI lineage: Eukaryota > Metazoa > Chordata > Mammalia > Artiodactyla > Physeteridae > Physeter > Physeter macrocephalus. The sequence continues at coordinate 78,672,002 of NC_041215.1, forward strand.
GTTGTGTGCATCCACATTTAGGATTACTGTTCTTGGTGGATTAACCTATTTATCATTATACGATGTCCTTCTCCATCTTTGTTCATTTTACTTACTTTGAAGTCTCCTTTATCTGATATGAATATAGCTACTCCTACTTTTATTAATGTTTGCATGCTGTATCTTTTTTCATCTGATAATTTATTATAAGTAAGTTTCTTATAGACGGCATAGAGTTAGGTTATTTTTCAAGAATCTACTCTGCCAATCTGGCTTTTAATTGATTTATTTAAGCCATTTACATTTATTTATTTATTATTTTTGGCTGCTTCAGGTCTTAGTTGTGGCATGCGGGATCTTTGTTGCACCATGCGGGCTTCTCTAGTTGCGGCATGTGGGCTTCTCTCTAGTTGTGGCATGAGGGTTTTCTCTCTCTCATTGTGGCGCGTGGGCTCCAGAGTGCGTGGGCTCTGTAGTTGTGGCATGTGGGCTCCAGAGCACATGGACTGTATAGTTTGCAGCATGTGGGCTCTTTAGTTGAGGTGCGTGGGCTCAGTGGTTGTGGTGTGCACAGCATGTGGGATCTTAGTTCCCCGACCAGGGTTCCAACCTGCATCCCCTGCATTGGAAGGCAGACTCTTTACCACTGGACCACCAGGGAAGTCCCCTAAGCCATTTACATTTAATGTAATCATATATCAGGGCTTAAATCTGCCATTTTGTTTTTTCTGCTTTCCCATGTTACTTGAACATTTTTTAGAATTCCATTTTGACTTATTTACAATATTTTATAGTGCGTCTCTTTGTATATCTTTAGTACTGTATGCTCTAGGTATACATTATTATACCTAATTTGTCACAATTTGCTTGTGGTTTCATTTCAACAGTTCAAGTGAAGTATATAATTAATTAATTTATTTTTGCTGTGTTGCATCTTCGTTTCTGTGCGAGGGCTTTCTCTAGTTGTGGCAAGCGGGGGCCACTCTTCATTGTGGTGCACGGGACTCTCACTCTTGTGGCCTCTCTTGTTGCGGAGCACAGGCTCCAGACGTGCAGGCTCAGTAGTTGTGGCTCACGGGCCTAGTTGCTCCGCGGCATGTGGGATCCTCCCAGACCAGGGCTCGAACCTGTGTCCCCTGCCATTAGCAGGCAGATTCTCAACCACTGCACCACCAGGGAAGCCCCAAGTGAAGTATATAGAAAATTTATTTCTTTTTACATCCCTTTACGCTCCCATTTTATAATTGTTTTAAATATTTCCACCACATAAATTTAGACCCATATTAGACATGTTATAATTTTTTCTTCAACCATCAAACATAAATTAGAAAACTCAGGAGGAAAAGAAGTGGTGCTCCCCCTCCCCCCAAATATTGATATGTCCTTGTCCTAGTACCCAAACACTGTAAATGTTACCTTATTTGGAAAAAGGGTCTTTACAGATGTAATTAAGTTAAGGATCTTGAGATAATTTCATCCTGGATTACCCAAGTAGGCCCTAAAACCCAATGACAAGTGTCCTTATAAGAGACACAAGAGGAGGAGTCATAGACACAGAGAAGATCATGCAAAGATGGAGGCAGAGACTAGTGTGAGCAACCATAAGCCAGGGAATGAGGACAGCAATCGGAAGCTACGGAGGCAAGGAACAGAATCTCCTCTAGAGCTTCTGGAGGGAGCACAGTCCTGCTGAGACCTTGATTTCAGACTTCTGGTCTCCAAAACTGAGAGAATAACTTACTGTTGTTTAAGACACAAAGTTTGTGGTAATTTCTTACAGCAGCAACAGGATCCCCATACAACACCACACCCAGCCTTCCAGTCTCTAATCTGAAAAAGAGGAGTCCAAACACACCCAGCTTGACCAAGCTCTTATCCTAGAGATGGGATTGCCATCACAACTCTGTTTACAAACTAGACTAGATCTTTCAGACGCTTACTTTGAAAGACAGTAACTAGAATAACCAGGCTTTACCAATTTCCAGTTAGGAATTTATGAAGCCAGTGTTATGGATTGAATGTTTGTGGCCCCCATCCCCTGAAATTTGTATGTTGATGTTTAATCCCCAGTGAGATGGTATTTAGAGGTGGAGCCTTTGGGAGGGAATTAGGTTATGGGGCCCTCATGAATGGGATTAGTGCCATTAGAAGAAAAGATATGAGAAGAAGAAGGTATGAGAAGAGATATGAGAGAGTTTGCTTCTCTATCTCTGCTCTCCACTGTTAGGATATAAGAGGGCCATCTGCAAATCAGGAAGCAGACTCTTGCCAGACACCAGATCTGTTGGCACCTTGATTGTGAACTTCCCAGCCTCCAGAACTATGAGAAATAAATGTTGTTTAAGCCACCCAGTCTATGGTATCTTTGTTAGAACTAAGACAGGCAGTTTTTACAGTTTCTAAATTTTTGAGTTTTGGATAATTCTTCTCGCTTGCCTAAGCAACCCTCTTCTCTTACTGGCCATTTGGTCTCTTTTGCTTCCTCATAACATTGGCTCATAGTAATCTTTGGTCTGCCGTGGACTCAGAGCATCATTTATTTGCCTTCAATCCCACCACTGGCCAGTGTTATCTCTTGGTATTAACTAAGCTGAGAGAAAGAAAGTGACTGGCTTAAACTCACCTGTGTATGTGAATGTATGTATATGGGACCACTAAGGTATTATGGATCAGCGGCCCCTATCTCAGGTGTCTAATCTGTGGTGGCTGGGAGCAGGGGAACATTATCACCTGGTATCAAACATGATGCTTAAGAAGGTGGGGCTGGGTATTCAGATGCTGTCAGGTACAATATAACAGTAGAGTGTGGCTCTGTCGGGGTTGAAATAGCAGCTCTGCCATTCACCACATGTTCTATGACCTTGAGCAAGTTGATCTCTCTCAGTTTTTGTATTTTATCTATAAAATAGAGAGAATGAACCAAGCCTGCCTTATAGGATTGGTGTGAGGATTAAATGAGTACATGTCTGGCATATAGTAAGTGCTCAGTACATTTTAGCTTTTATTATTGAGCCTGCCAAGCACATAACTTTTCCCATTGTGTAGTTTCAAAGATGCCCCAGACGAACATGATTCAGATATCACTTTTCTATTCAGAAACTCATGTTCCTGTTCATAATTTTTAAAATAAAGCTCCTAAAATCATAACTACCGTATCAAGAGACAATATCATGGGGCAATATCAAAGGTGCTTCTCGGTCTAAGTTCACAACCTCCTGGCACTATCATCTCACCTCTAGTTCTGCTACAATTCTTTCTTGCCATTCTACAACCTATGGAATAAATGGTACCTTTAACCACCATCAACACTGCTGATATATAATTTAGATATTTATTATTTACTTTTTAAAGTGTATGAAAGTATTAAAGTATGTAAGTATATTAAGTATATAAGTATCTATTAGTTAATGAGGAAATTTAAAAAATAAATTTCTAAGAATTAAAGTAATTATAGGGATGAGATCAGCTAACCATGAGCCTTGCCCCAAGAAAACCAGATCCCCTGTTTTCCTGCCTTACGTTAATATTTGTTAGTAAAGCACCGGCTACATAGTGGATATCTATAGACAGAGCAAAGTACACTAATGTGGGATCTGTCTTATACTTTTTTATAACCCTAGTAATTATATAATTTCAACTGGAGGACCAATGTTGCACTTTTACTTCTAACTGCTATTTGATTATTGGAATTATAATCATGGTTTTTGATTTTTCACATAGCTTTCAAAATATATCTCCAGGGCTTCCCTGGTGGCGCAGTGGTTGAGAGCCCGCCTGCCAATGCAGGGGACACGGGTTCATGCCCTGGTCCGGGAAGATCCCACATGCCGCGGAGCGGCTGGGCCCGTGAGCCATGGCCGCTGAGCCTATGCGTCCGGAGCCTGTGCTCCGCAACGGGAGAGGCCACAACAGTGAGAGGCCTGCGTACCACACACACACACACACGCACACACACACACACACAAAATATATCTCCAAATTTACAGAGCATTATGAATGTAGTTCATTGGCTTGTTTTTCGAGGACATCAATGAGATTTTTTTCTTTTAGTGACAGCACTCTAAATCTCTTTTTTAATCCTACCATTTTATGCTCCTCTCCCACTGGTTATATTCTTGTTCTCTCTGACCTCCTAAATATCTCTTACATCCTGTTTTATGCTCACCCCTCCCTCTAATCCCACCAGAACAATATTAATTTAGGCCTTCATCATTCTGTGTCCTAGATAGCTGGAATAGCTTCCTGTTTCCCCAGCATGCAGCTTCCTTGTCCCCTTCATGTGCATTCTTTATCCTTCCAGAGTGATTTTTCTAAAATGCAAATTTTACTATATTGTTCCTTTGCTCAAAACCCTATTGCTTTCAGGATACAACCTAAACTCCTTAGGCCTTTCCAATTCTAGCCCAACGCGTTCCTGTGATCTCCTTGGTTGCCATTAAATCGTCTGTATTGCACCTGTTGGTGCCTGTTTTCTGCGCCACTGCCTGGTAGTCCTACTTTGCAAAGCTCCTTGCTATAGTACTACTCACACCACCTCATCATGTCCTCAGTCATTAATGAGGATGTTTGGTGGCACTTGTAGTTGCAGATGCTGGTCTTGCTGAGACAGGAAAATAACCCCCTCTCCCACCGCCAACTTTTACAATTCTTTCAATAAACGCCAAAGGGAGCAGTCCATTCTGAGTTACAACCCCAGGAGGCTCAAGTTTCATCAACGTGTTTAAAGACCATTTGAGTGGAATCATTGTGTCCTACTCCAAAACATCCCTTTGGGCCAAAAATCCATAGGTCCCGGAGATTCCCAGTCTAGCCTGAGTATCTGTCAGGGTCATTTTCTTTAACACTGGGTGACACTCACCAAGGGATAGGCATGCTGGTTCTCCCAAGGCTGGATCTCTGTACACCCCGGCCAGACTGACAGTGCTGGGTGTTTTCTTCTTGTTTCTTCCTGGTGGCCCATGAAGAGAGGACATGTTTGTGAGTTATAGATATTATGTGTCATGATCATGAAAATTATTTTTATTAAAAAAAAATTGCAATCTCCCCTCCCTTCCCCCGCTGTGCAGCTTGTGGGATCTTAGTTCCCCAAGCAGGGATCGAACCTGTGCCCCCTGCAGTGGAAGCACTGAGTCCTAACTGATGGGCCACCAGGGAAGTCCCCAAAATTGCAATCTTGAAACACCATTGTAGCAAAAAGGAGCTGTGAATTATGATGACTTTTTGGACTATTAATAATTCTATCACATTTTCCACAGTAATTTCTTCTGTCTAGAAATCTGGGAGAGGGTGGGATGGGAACATGGTTTTCCTCCTCACTCCCAGCACCTTTAACCTGACCCCTGAGTCCTTGTGGAATCCAGATTTTTGATGAGCTGCTGTTGTTGTTGCTATTTTTTAAAAAAATTGTGGTAAAATGTACATGAAATTTACCATTTTAACAATTTGAAAGTGTACAATTCAGTGGCATTAAGTGCATTCACAATGTTGTGCAAGCATTAGCACTATCCATTTCCAGAACTTTTTCATCTTCCCAAACAGAAACTCTGCATGCATTAAACGTTAATTCCCTCTTTCCCTTCAGTCCCTGGTAACCTCTATTGTACTTTGTGTTTCTGAATTTTTCTACTCTAGGTACTTCATATAATATTTGTTCTTTTGTGTCTGGCTTATTTCAGTTAACATAATGCTCTTTAGGTACATCTATATTGTAGTATGTATCAGAATTTCATTCCTTTAAGGCTGACTAACATTCTATTGTATGTATATACCACATTTTTTTTCTATCGATTCATCTGTTGATGGACATTTGTATGATTTACACCTTCTGGCTATTGTTAATAACACTGCTACAAACATGGGTGTACAAGTTTCTCTTTGAGTCCCTGCTTCAATTCTTTTGGGTATATACCTAGGAGTGGAATTGATGGATAATATGGTAATTCTCTGTTTAACTTTTTAAGGACTGCTGGTGGACTGGTTTTGAACTCTACGGATCAATGTTCAGTTTAGGCTCTTCCTTGGGGCCCTGACCAATATCTTCAATTTTTAACCAATCTATAGTCAATCCTCAAGTCTCCTTTAAGCTAACAGTTAAACTTCCTCTCTCTACAGCAATTCTCTTTCCACAGAGTTGTTTAAGAGGAACAGATCAGAAGAAGAAATCAATGATCTGTAAAATTCACAACTAGGACAGTTTACAATAAGTTGTCTATGTAGCAAAAACCAGAAAATTTTCACACCTTTTCTTTTTGGTACACTCCAGTTGTTTCCAGTGTATGTGGGGGGATGATCAAATTAAAAACAAACCAAAAACTCTTGAGTACAAACAAAAACCTTGCCAAGTGCAAATTTTTAAAAAATTTATGGAAGGAGAGCAAGTTAAAGGGGAGTCTGGATCATAAAAATGTAGGCAGAGTTAGGTTGTAGTTATAATTCAGTGTCCATAATGTTGGAACCGACTGATTCAGTAATTAAAACTTGACTTTATCTCATCCAGTGTTTAATGGTGCTCTAACACTACTAGCAATCAAGTATTTCACAATGGACAATGCTTATCCATGAAAAAACAAATATTTCCTCTCCCTAAAAATGGCCAGGTTTGCATTCATGTTTCCATATTCCAGTCTCGCATCAGGTGTCAGATGTCAGCAAACTGACCTACGTAAAATGGTGTTGACATATGATTAAAAGCAAACATACCAATATGGTTTGGAGGGGTAGGATTTGTGGATCTGACTGAGCCAGGGTGGTCATGGGCTGGGCCCTCCTGCAGAGTGGCTTCTGGCAGCAGAAGGGTAACTTAGACCTTTGGGGTTTCTTGCCTTTGTGCATCCTGAAAGCAGGCAGGGGTGGGGGGTGTGTGTAAATAGATAATTAGGGGGTTATTTAAAAAAATAAAGATTTATCACCTGACAGACTGCAACCTGCCTGTATCCACAAATACAATGACAACTCTCTCCAGCCCTTTGTTCCTGGGTGTGTGGCAGCTATTGAAGGTCTCTTGTTTATAGAGCAGCTTGGGTTCAAGTTACATTGCCTGAAAGAAGGAAAGGTGTGTGGGACTAACTAGAGCAGCACACCTACTGGGACATTAGCTTTGTTTTGAAATCCATCTAAAAGTGAGAACATGTTATTAATTGTTGCATTCTTTGCCCTAAAACCAAACATCTAGAGGTCAAGGTTGACTTCAGCTCACTTTGTTATTAGTGCTCAGAACCTCAGGGTCAAGTATCATACTTAATAATAAGAAATGGAATTCTTTGTGCAAAGTGAATAAAAGCTATGGGACAGCACACAACCATCCTGAAAGTTCATAATAGCCTGAGGAGTTCAAAGCTCTTTAATAGGAGACTGGTATTTTAGAATGTTTTACATATTTAACATTCCTCCTACAATCATTCTGGCTAGTAGTAAGTAGTTACTGAGTATGTGCTGTATTTACAGCCCTCATACCAGATCCTGTCTGTGTTTGTCAGGTGTGTGCTTATGAAATGTCAGGTATGTACCTATTACTTTTGCTCTGGCCTGCGCCCTCATCTCTGCACACTGAATTTCCATTCTTACTCATTTTGTGTCTTTCGTTCAAAATGAACATATTTACCCATATATGATTAACATAGTGACAGAAAACCTTTATGAGATGGCTAAAATTACAAGACTAACTCGTATTCCAATTTATAGGACCCTATAAAGGGACTGCATATTTAACACTACAATATATATCTTGACTGACATAACAAATGTTTCCAAACTAAAAACTTTTTTATCATAAAATGTTTCAGCCACAAAAAAAATCCCACAGAAAGTGAAAATATAAAAGACACTTATGTATCTACCACTCACATTTAACGTTTTGCCATATTTGCTTCATACATTGAAGACTTTGCTTCATACATTGAAGACCTGACCCTCCCCTCCTTCCTCCATCTTTCCCTCCTCAGAGTTAACCTCTGTCCTATTCCAACTGCACATGTCTTTATATACTTTCACAACTTATGTATGTTTTGTGTTTAAAATTTGCATAAGGGGTATATTTTACAGAAATGTTTGCAATCTGCTTTTCCATTCAACTTTAAGATTTACCTACATTGATGCAAGCAAGCTATGCCATTCCTTTGAACACTTCAAATTCTACCGTATGAATACACCACTGTTCATGTCTCCATTTCCCTTCTGAGGGCCATTTAGGTTGTTGGCAATATTTTACTACGATACACAAATACTACTGTGAATGAACCATCCACTCCTCTGGTCTGGTTAGCTCTACCTTCAAAATAATACATCTTAAAATCTGACCACTTCCCCCCATCCCACGATCACCCTAGTCCAAGCCATCATTTTTTCTTCCAGGGGCTCCTAAGTGTCTCACTCTTGCTCCCCTTTAGTTTATAGTTCACACAGCCCATGGAGTCTGATTGGGTCTTTTCTTCATCAGAATCGTTCCTATCATACCTGATATAAAATCCAAACCTCTTCCTATGGCCAGGGAAGCCCCATGTGATCTGTCCCCTCACCCTCTCTTTCCCTAGCTTTCTGTAGTCCAGTATGGTCCTTTACTGGGCTTCTGTTCACTCTGCCTGACACCAGCACTTCCTTCATCTTCCTATGGCTTCCTCCCTTACTTTTATTCAGGTTCCTGATCAGATAACACCTCCTTTCCTGTTTGTTTTCTGAATTGGTACCTCTTTCATTTCCTATCCCTCTATCCTGCTTTTTCCTTCTTGGAAGTTATCACACCTGAAATTATCTTACTGTTTACTTCCATTCCTCCACTAGAAGGTAAACTTCCTGGGCTTTATGTCCCAGTTCTCAGAATAGTGCCTGGTGTCATGGGTGTTGGCAAGCCTCAGCTGAACGAATAAAGGAGAGAGCATCAGTACAAGACTCATAATGTACCTTCTCCAGGACAGTATCTTGGAAACTTTGTTCATGGTGAAGCACAGTAAGAAGTATGCATTTTATACAGCATACACACAGGCACAAGCGCTTCAGGAAACAATACTCACAGTACTCTTATTTTTTAAATTCTATTTCAAAAAGAAAGAAGAAAATATGCTAGTTGCAACCCACTAAATTGATTTCACAATTTGCCAATGGGTTCTAACTTGCAGCATGGAAAACTTTGTTTTAGGGTATATATCTGGAAGTGGTTTTGCTAAATATTCCTGAATTGCCCTCCCAAGTGAAACATTTACACTAATAACATCATTTCAGGGGTTTCCTCATATCCTTACCAACACCTGGTCTTAACAGGCTTTAAATTTTTTGCCAGTCTGAGTGAAACTGTATCTCTGTTTTAATTTGCATTTTCCTGATTACTAAAAAGACTAATAGACCAGTGATCTTAACCTTAAAAAATATGTAAACTATATTCTGGTGCCCCAGGAAGACTAATACTAATACTTTTCTTAGTAGAATAAATAGGCAAAGTGACTTAATCTTCCCCTACTTTATGTAGTTTAACAATTCCAAATTCTCATATGTTTAATTTTAGTGGCACAAGATTGTATTCCCAAGGACACAGCACTAACGACAACTTTAGTTCATTCACCATTCATACAGTCGTTTATTTACTCAACAAATATTTATTGAGGGCTCGCTACTGCCAGGAATTTCGCCAGACAGACCAACAACCTCTCCTGGCGCCTACCTTCCAGACCGTGAGTTCTTTGTTCCTCGCTCTGTGGGAGAGTGACCATGGATCAGGCGTGTAGCAGAAAGGCTCGAAGACTCCGATCAAGTCCTTAACGATTCTTCCAACCCACGTTCTCGTGCATCGCTTATTCACAAGTTTTTGTATTCAATATACCCAGAGAGGAACGCAGTGGGTTCACGCATGCTCTCTCCCTGCAAAGGAATATTCCCAAGAGAAGTTTTGAAGCAGAAAGCGAATGCTTCATTTAAAGCACTTGTTTTAAACGTAAGATTATATTTAAGGTCTTTTAAAGCAACACAATTTATTTTGCTTTTTCTTCTAAAAGCAACTTTTTTCCCTGTTCTCTGCAAAAAAAATTTTTTTAAGCGTCACACTGTATTTCGTCGTAATGTCAGGTTCGTTTCAAAGGGCGATGAAAAATCTCACCCTCATTCTGACTTAGGTAATTCTAAATTTTGACGGAAGAACGTTAACTCCAAACCACATTAATACAGTCTTTAGCTTCCATTCTTCTATAATTTCTAGACTTTATTATCCCATAGATAAGTCTTAACTAACAGTAGCCCTTTCTCATTTCAAAACCACAAGTCTTATATAAAACAACTTCCCGTGCTTTCTGGAAAGAAAGATCAGGATTTAACTCATTTTATTGCTTCAGATAATCGTGCGGTTACCAGATAAGAGGTGCTACATCTAGGGACAGTGCCTGGGTTGATAAACGGTGGGGTTCGTGCTTGATTCTTTGATTTTTATTTTATATAACGTAAACCGCACACCGCAGGGAAAGTGCTAAATGCGGAGGTCGGCGCAGCTCTCCACTACTCCCATCTCCACTTTTCCTCTCCCAGCCCCGGAATTCATGCAAATAAGTCTGCTAACCCCGGGGCAATACGACCCATTTTCGCGCCATTCGCTCGGGACCGTGCAGCTACGTAAAGAGAGTGGTCCTGGAGTTCCCAAGGCACCACAGTTCCAAGGAGGATTTTAGGGGACTGCACGGCTATCACAGGACTTCAGGGTATCTGGGGGGATCGCTTTTTTCCCGGGGCCGAGTGGGTCTCTCGCGCGGGTGGGCCGTTACCACAGCTGGCAGGACCTGCGCCCCAACGCGGGAAACCCTGCCGCGCCCCGCCCCTCCGGCCGGGGCTCTGAGCGCCCCGCCCGCCTGCCCGCGCGGCTCGAGCTCCGGCTCCTGCGTGGTGGGACGGCGGCGCGCGCGGTTGCTCAGCTCTCAGCGCTCCGAGCGCCAGCCGCCAGCATGGACGCTCGCCGCGTGCGGGTGAGGCTGGACGGGCGAAGGCGCGGGATGGGCGCGGTGGGTGTTGGGCATGGGCGGACCCCCCTCCAACTCCGCGGCGGAGTGCCCTTATCAACTGGTGGCCGTCCTGGGCGGCGCCCGTTGAGGCAAGCCCCTGATTTTGTGCACTTGGGGGTAGTTCGGGGACTAGGGGCTGTCTCCGACGGGCGTGTGCACCCGGCGCGCCGGCGGTCCGGAGATTTGAGGTTTGCAGGATGGTTGGCAGCCCGGGGGAGTTCGAGGCCACGTGCGCCCGAGGTGCACGTGCGCTGGGGGCTGGCCGGGGCGGCCCATTGTGTCCGCTGTCCGCAGCCCTGCCCGCGGGGCGCGGAGGGGAGCGCCACCCTGCAGCCTCCAGGCCCTTTCCCGCGCGGAGCCCCGCGCGCACTGGGGGTCCTTGGGCGCGCTTCCCGCCCGCTTTTGCATCAACCATGCCGGCAGGCGCTTCTAACCACAGGGTTTGGAGTTTAAAGGTCTTGCAAATCGGTCTCTTTAGAACTTGGGTTGTGCACACTTGAGGGGGCATTTCCAGTCCCAGGCGGTGATTTAGAGCAGCGGAAGGACTTGGTCTGAACGGTTCGCCGACCGTTTGCTCATTTCCCACTCCCTTCCCCACCCCCCAACCATACTCAGCAGCAGCACGTAGCCCTGATGGAACGTTACTTTCTGCTCTAACGGAAACCGGAGCGGAGGGTCTGCCCCAGAAGAGGTTAGAGGGTGGGGGTTGGGTGAAAAGGAAGAGGGTGACACGCTTAAAATAAATATCTTGGGTAAGGGACCCACGTGGGGAGGCTGGGATTCCCTGGGGGTGGGTGGGAGAGGGCGTGTTGGGGGCGTGGTTTCAGAGACAGCTCTCCTGAATGGACCTGGGCATTGGCTTTTGGCCTGAAGAAAGACAAGTGTAGCTGGACTTGGACTCTGACGTGCATGGGTTCAAATTTGGGCCATCGTGGGACTTGAATAGTTCCTTTCATCGCTCTGAGCCTCAGTTTCCACCTTTGTTGCAAGGAATTAATGTGAAAGCATACTTAGTGCCTGGCACAAAAAAAAACACCTATTAAGTGGTGTTAGTTATTACCTATCTGCCAAGAAAGTCCATCTCAACCATGATCATTTGCCTTGCTTCTTTCTAGGTCTTTTCCTCCAGATATACATTTGCCTGATAACTAATTCTTGGCATGTGGTGACTAGTTAAAGCTCAGCGGGTATTTCCCTGCGAGCTTCCAATAGAATGCCTCCCTTGAGGCTGTCTTGGGCGTCTGACTGCTGGCAGGTATACTGATGAGTGAATGGTGATAATTCCTACAGTAGTGCAAGGAGCATTGCTGTTTTAGAAGACTGCAGACTCCTTCCAACCCTGTGATCTTGGACAATCTGTTTCACCTCCCTAGAGCCTTTAATTTGCTCATCTGGAAAATGGAGAGTTTCTGAGGTCTCCTTTAATAGGTAGTACCTCTACCTATTATCACATTTTCCTGCCTGTCTAAAAGGACAAAAGACTAAAACTTCTAAGATGATTGAATGTAGTCTGTTGAGGAGCACTGGGTGGTTGGGTCCCATCATCATGAAAATAATTTTATTTGCAAGAGAAATGCACAATGTTAAGTGTAGAAGGAAGGTCAGAATGTTCTGTTCACCCGACACCTCACGTCTTGGCATTATTTTTGTTGGACCCCTAGCAGAGCTTGCCTTTTCAAAAGTTTTCAGTGTAAGGAGTCACTTCTGTTACTCCATGGCTATACTTCAGAAGAGAAAAATATAGGAACTACTAATACAACATTTAAGAAATCTCATTAAATATTAAGAAATGGTAGAAACTGCTATCTTTTTACATGAGGTAGATGCCAGTTGCATATTCTGATGAGCAGTGCCAGGCTATTCAGTGTTCATGAGTGAAGGCTGCATTTTCATATCCACAGGGCATTTGTGTCTTATGAAGGGACTTCTAAAAACTTAAGACTTTGCAGCCAGGGGACTGCAGAAAGAGCTGAATGTCTGGCCAGCGTAACAGAGCCCTGAAGTGGAATCAGGCATTCTACCTGGGTTCGGAGGACTGTTTGACTTTTAACTTGGCTCCTGTACATTTGTTCATTGGGTCGATATATTTGATTTGTAAGGACTTGTGCTGAAATCACTCTACCCCTCCTGATTGGCACAGGCCTGTTTGAAAGCCTGCCATCTCGAAGTAGAGGTGCTGCCCAGTTTTTACAGTTTGGGAAATTAGCATCACAGTACAGAGCCCAAAGCTTACATAGAAAGATCTCATTAGCTTGATTTTGGCTGAGGGAGAGAAATCACTCCACCATTTTGTACTTTTGAAGTACAGTTTAATTTTTTTTTTTTTTTAAGGGCAGATTTTAGGAGTTTAGCTTTTAATGCCTTGGGAGCTCAGTATAATAATGTTAAGAGTTGGGGGCTCTTAAGGTGGGTAAAGGGATAGCTCTACAGATATTTGAATAAATTGATAGTTGTCATTATAATGTTCCTTCAAAGGGATCTCTTTTTAGGATATTACCTGGTTTTGAAAAAATTTTTGTAGCAATTGCAAACCCTCCTTTTTCTGTGTAGGGTATAAGAAATGGACATAGCTCCTCTGTGCTGTTTGAACCTACTCAACTCAAAAATGATATCTTTGGTTAGATTCTGCGGTAAGCAACCCATTTAATAGTGTTGCCATTTCTGCTTGCAGCAAAAGGATCGCAGAGCAAAGAAGAACTTCAAGAAATTCAGATATGTGAAGTTGATTTCCATGGAAACCTCGTCATCCTCTGATGACAGTTGTGACAGCTTTGCTTCTGATAATTTTGCAAACACAGTAAGTGCTGCCTGAGAATAAACAGAATGGAGTCTGTCGTGCTCAAAACGCCTCAGATGCTTTGTGCATGATTAAAACTGCTTGCTTTTTGCCTACATTTCTATACAGCCGTTATGAAAATACAGTATGCACTGTAATTTCATTTCACTTTTTGCTGTGGTTCTAGGTAGTAATTGTTGGAGGTAGATTAGCTACTTATTCTATCCTTTTGAAATGTCGCCTAACCTAACATGCCTGATGATTTGCCATAACAACTCAGAAATCATTTGTAAACCTGAACCATTTTTCTTTGTAACAAAAGCTATTCTCTTGTAGTGCACTTGTAAATGTGATTTGCTCTCTGCACGGTTTATGGAAAATTGGTTCTTGAAAAAGGAAAAAAAAAATGCACAACCACATTTATTTATTTATTTTACAGAAACCTAAATTCAGGTCAGATATCAGTGAAGAACTGGCAAATGTTTTTTATGAGGACTCTGATAATGAATCTTTCTGCGGCTTTTCAGAAAGTGAGGTGCAAGATGTGTTAGACCATTGTGGATTTTTACAGAAACCAAGGCCAGATGTCACTAACGAACTGGCCAGTATTTTTCATGCCGACTCTGATGATGAATCGTTTTGCGGTTTCTCAGAGAGTGAGATACAAGATGGAATGGTGAGTTTGAGAATTTCACCAATATCAAGAAATAAGGTACATTTAGAGGCATGACATACTTGCTTTAAAAGTTTTTTTTTCTCTTATGATTTTCGTTTTAGTCATGCCAGAAGATTTTGTTGATCTTTTAAAAAGTTTTAAGAGTATTTTCTTCATGTCTTAAAGCAGTTTTTTACTAATGTAGTTCTACTTGTAAAGCTTGACCATTTTTGTAGTCTCTGAAAATCTTGGAAACTGGTAAGATAGAATTGGCCCGCCTGCAGATTTCTGTTGCTACAGAAATCCAGCCTAATCAGAGGAAGCACACGTGTCCTCAAGATGAGCTACATTCACATTTAAGTTCAAGTGCCCAGCCCAGGGCCTGACATAGAGTAGGCCTTCAGTAAATGTCGGTTCCTGTAGTGGATCTGTGCCTGCATCTGGAAAGCCTGTGATAACTCCCATGCAGGAGCTTAAGTGCAGGTAATGACAATTAGGGCCCTGCCTGCTTCCATTTTTGCTCCTTTGTTGGCTTTTCCTGTGCATGCTGTCTTACCTTTAGCCTCTGTTCTGCTTGGGACACTGCTGCCGCTAATGCGCCTCGGTCCCACTCTCCCCGAGCATGCTGGTTACTTCTGCACACGTTTTTCTGCTAGCAAGACTTTCTCGACAAACTGTTGATTTGCAGTCAGATGCATGCTCTTTAGCTCATTGTGGTCTGACACGGGTCCACTGCCTGGGACCACACTTGAGCGGCACTGACATAAGTGAGAACGCCTGACCAGCGAGTGTTTATCACTGTCTAACTTCATGATAATGTAATATTTCCTCTAAGAGGTGATGTTGGTCTACATCAGTATGTATTGGAGTTATTGGCAGGGGCTGATCTGCGAATCTGGATGTCACTCAACATTGTCTATAGCCTGAATCATTTCTGGGCAATGTTTCAGTTCTTTGTAGATGCTATTTGTTGCGATTGATAAAATGCCAATTGATTAAAAGCCTTAAGAACTGGTAAAAGTTTTGTCATTTTGTATCTTTCAACCCATGCACACTAAAAATATATGAAGAGTACAAAAAGCGGTGGGGATTTTGGAATGTTAAAAAAATGGGTCTTCCATTTCTGGGACTTTATGGGTGGTATTTTTTTCCTCTCTTTTTTTGTTTGTTTTCAGCCATCACCACAGTCAATTTCAGAATATTTTCATCACCCCCAAAACAAACCCTGTACCCATCAGCAGTCACTTTGCATCCTTTCCCAATATCCTCAGTTCCTGGCAAATGTTAATCTATTTTCTCTCATAGATTTGCCTATTCTGGGCATTTCCTAGAAGTGGAACCCTACAATATGTGGTCTTTTGTGACTGGCTTCTTTCACTTAGCATAATGTTTTCAAGGTTCTTCCATGTGCCAGTACTTCATATCTTTTTATTGCTGAATAATATTCCATTGTGTGAATATACCACATTTTATTTATCCATTCATCAATTGATGGATGTTTGGGTTGTTGGCACCTTTTGGCTGTTAGGACTGATGCTGCTGTGAACATGTGCATACAGGTTTTTGTATGGACATATACTCTTCAGTAGGAGTAGAATTGCTGAGTCATATAGTCTGTATGGTTAACCTTTTGAGGAACCGCCAGACTGTTTTCCAAAGTGGCAGCGCCATTTTACAGTCCTACCAGAGTGAGTGTGTGTGTGTGTGTGTGTGTGTGTTCCAGTTTCTCCACATCCTTGCTGTACTTATTGATTTGGCTCTACTAGTGGGTGGGAAGTGATGTCTTGTGATTCTGATTTGCATTTCCCCAGTGGCTAATTTTCATACATTTTAAATGATGGAAACATTACTTTTGGAATCTGAGACTTTAAAAATTTTAGGCTTACAAAAAGTGGATAAGAGAGGGAGGGAGGTAGTCAGATCTCATAGAGACAGAAAGTAGAATGGTGGTTGCCGGGGGTTGAGGGGGAGGTGAGTGGGGAGTAATTGTTTAATGAGTATGGAGTATCAGTTTGTGAAGATGAAAAAGTTCTGGAGATGGATGGTGGTGATGGTTGCAGAACAATGAATGTATTTAATGTCATTGAACTGTACACTTAAATGGTTCGAGTGATAAATTTTATGTTATATATATTTTGCTAGTTTTTTAAAAAAGTAGTATAGAGCATTGAGACATCTTTTAATAAAGTTTAGTATTGCCATAAGCATTGAAATCATATTTATGAGAGCACACATATTTACTCCTAGGGGAATTCTTTTAAAAATGCATAAAGATTCTATTTTTAAAGAAATGAAAAAGGGAGCTGGGATATTAAAAAAATGGCTCGGAACCACTGGCGTAGGGACTGTGAAGGTGGCTTATAACAATGTGTCTCAGGTAGGCTCCCTGAGTTAAACTACACTCAGGTTGTTGTATTTATTTGTAATTCCTGGTTTTGTTACCCAGAGCTGTCAATTAAACTTGACAATTAAAGTGTTCAGTGCAAATATGTTTACTGCAAGCTTTTTTTGTTCCAAAGGCATATTTTGTAGTCATACTCTTGCAGACTGTGCAACAATCAGCAAGTCATTAATGCCTCACTCATTCTGATTGACTAGAGGCTGCAGGCAGACCACGCAGGCTGTCGGACCCGCAGTCAGTGCAGAAGTTCCGGACCTCTCCGGGTGGCCATGAAGTTTCCAACTCGAAACACCAGGGGAGCAGCCAGCGAGAGAGCAGCGCCCCCTGAACCCTCAGAGAATTCTGTGACCGATTGCAATTCTGATTCAGAAGATGAAAGTGGCATGAATTTTTTGGAGAAAAGGGCTTTAAATATAAAGCAAAACAAAGCAATGGTAGGTATCTGACTTTGAATGTATTAGAACTCACCCTTCCTTCCCAGCTTTTCTCTAAGCCACTTGTTGCTTATATCTTTGTCATAAGAATTATTTTCCATGTAGCTCTGAAATTTTCATAACATATGTTTTAAAATGTGTTTCTTTCCCTAAACTAACTCTTCTTTTTTTAATCTATTAAAGTCTTGGTAGATGTATAGGGGAAATCAGAAACTCTTTGAAACGTGCTACTGTGATTTCCAGAATTTACTTGTTTTCAGTAGTTACTCTAAACCAATAACTTCTGTTTAATTTCCTCCCTTTTTAGCTTGCAAAACTAATGTCAGAATTAGAAAGCTTCCCTGGCTCCTTCCCTGGAAGGCGTTCCCTGCCATGCTCCAGTTCAGTAAGTACAAATCCTTGTTTGTATGGTACTGTTTTGGGCAGGTCTGATTTTAAAGTCCAATTTCGTTATTTCATGTGGTCTTGTAGACAGACTTAGAGGTGATAGAGGAAAGCTTCTGACAGATCTCTGGGACCTCTTCCTTGCAACCTGGGCCAGGGGTGCCCTTGCCCCCTGATGCCGAGCTCCTGTGGGGCTCAAACCCCACCCCCCTCCGTTTTCCTTGGCCACCCATGTGGCACGTGGGATCCTAGTTCCCGGACCAGAGATCGAACCCGCGCCCCCTGCAGTGGAAGCATGGAGTCTCCACCACTGGACCGCCAGGGAAGTTCCTCAAACCTCTTTTGATTGGTTGTTTCTCTTCCTCCCACCCAAGTAAACCTAAGACCCTCAGGGGTAGGAAATAAAGATCGAAAATGGTTTTTTCTGTATCCCCAACATTGGCAGATTCCTCCTACATGGTAATTGATGTTTTTAAAATCTGAGAATGAAAAAAAAGAAAGAAAAAACAATTTGTTAACCAAGTCATGGCCTAATATATGTGATTATATTCTGAGGAAACTAAGCTGGTGCAACTCGGGAATCTGGTGTGTCTGGTGGTGGTACAAAAGGAAAGATTTCCTTTGCCGCCTCTCCGTGAGCAGGAATAGAACAAGGAAAACCATACATACATTTCTCTCTTGGGCCGTATGGGGACAGTGACTATGTTTCAGGGCTCAAGAGATGTTGTAGAAAAGGTTTATTTTTGGAGAGCGAGATTCTTTCTTACATCTTTATTGAGTAAAGAATAAATAGATCATCCCTCTGTTTGAGAGAAACCAGGTTGGGTGTTAACAAAAGCCAACTTACAACGGCTGTATCATTTCTGGGCTCATTTTCCATGCATTACAGAGAGGATGAAGGAAATTAGAAAGTGGAGTACTCCTTCTACTTAAAGGAGAACCTGGGGCAGGAGAAGGTGCCACTTCTCATTCTGGAATAAACGGGTCCAATCCTCTGTGTTTTGTTCAGCGTCCAAAGACACCCCGAAGGCGCACCTTCCCAGGTGTCGCCTGCAGGAGAAACCCTGAGCGGAGAGCTCGTCCTCTCACCAGGTCAAGGTCTCGGGTCCTTGGGTCGCACAGTGCCCTGCCCACGGAGGAGGAGGAGGAGGAGGAGGAGGAGGAAGAGGAGGAGGAGGAAGAGGAGGAGGAGGATAAGTACATGTTGGTGAGAAAGAGGAAGCCCATGGCCGGCTATGTGAATGTGAGTTCTCCGCTTTTATGCTTTCTCTTCTGTTTGTCATGTTCTGTGGGCCCAGGATCATGGACACAGCACGGGAGCACACACACCCTCAACACCAATGATCCGTATTAAATGTTCGTCTCAAATACTCCAGAATGGTTAAGGTCACATCAGCTTATTTTGATGGTTCTTGGTAGCAGGCAAGAGAATCAAAATTATCTTGGGCTTTTCTTAATTGTAGGAGTCATTTCCATGATGTTGTCCCATGATCCTTAGTAAACTTAGGATTCTCCCCTACTCCGTAAGCTCTAAGAATGACTTCCAGGTTGAATTCTCTGAAGAAATGACGAAGCGAGTATCTTGAGATTCAGAGCTGGCGAGAGCCAGGAAGGCCTCTCTGTTCCATGTTTCTCATTATGCAGGAAGATGACATGCCCCGAAGTCGTCGCCCCGGATCCATGACCCTTCCCCATGTAATTCGCCCAGTGGACGAAATCACGGAGGAAGAATTGGACAACATCTGCAACAACTCTCGAGAGAAGATCTATAACCGTTCATTGGTCAGAGCCTCTAAATGATGTCTGGAAATGTACATGTCTGTGAGAGAGACATTTTGCTAATGTTCTAACAGTCTTAGCCTATGGGATGTGTGCCTGTATGTTTTTTTCATGTAAGAAAAGAGTTTTGTAGCATCCCTGGGATTTAGCTTTCTTAGTAAGTTTGCAGTAGTAGTAGTTGCTTAGTAAGTCTTCAGTAGCATTAAATCTTTTCTCTTAATTTAGAAATTGATTCATTCAACCTAAGTATCTATTAACGTGTGCCTACATAGATAGGTGCTGGGGATATGGTGGTGTGCTAAAGATAAACAGATCTTTTCTTGATGTAGTTTTGATAACATAAGGTATTGCATCTGCCAGTTGAATGAAATCACCATGCTTGAGATACTTTTCATGTCCTTTTGTATACATGTGTATATAGATGTGAACTAGGATTCAAAGAGAAAATATGAGACTCTACTCACAAAGAAAGACATTCTTTTTTTTTTTCTTTAAGTTTTTTTTTTGTAGTCAAATTCATCCTTTTGGCTGTGCGGCTTGCCCTCTGCAGTGAAAGTGTGGAGTCCTAACCACTGGACCGCCAGGGAATTCCCAAAGGAGGACATTCTTTGAGTATTTTGTCTACAAAAAGCAGTGTTTTTGTTTTTGGTTCTTATTTGCTTATTATTTGCAGGGATCGACTTGTCATCAGTGCCGCCAGAAAACTATGGATACCAAGACAAACTGCAGAAACCCAGAGTGCTGGGGCATTCGAGGCCAGTTCTGCGGGCCCTGCCTTCGAAACCGTTACGGTGAAGAAGTCAGGGATGCTCTGCTAGACCCAGTAGGTGCCTTGAAGGGGTGGTCCTGTGGGCTTGAGAGTCTGCCGTGGGCTGATAGGGCCAGAAAGAGATCGAGCCCGTAGTGCCGTGGGACATTCATTTCGGGGAAGGCAGATGAATTCAGAGTCTTGGTGCTGGATAGCTGTGAGCCCTTCTGGAGTGCTCCTGACCCGGCCATTCGGGGAAGTCTGTTCTCCACTTAGCCCTGCTAGTGGCTGTGGAACTTTTTCCGTGGGATTTCCTAAGGGAACGTGATGCATGACTGACGGATGTTAACCATGTTCCGAGTTTTTTTAATAATTAAAAAGAAAAAGATCTGAATGCAATTGATCATGCCCACCTTAAAGGTTAAACAGGAGTAGATAAGTAAGCGGCGGCATGAGGTTTAACTTAATGGTGCCTTTTCATGCTTATTCAGAGCTGGCACTGCCCACCGTGTCGCGGGATCTGCAACTGCAGCTTCTGTCGGCAGAGAGATGGACGGTGTGCAACTGGGGTGCTCGTGTACTTAGCCAAGTACCACGGCTTCGGGAACGTGCATGCTTACTTGAAAAGGTAGGGCTGGTTTTTCCCTCTTCCACACCCAAATCTGACATTCATTTTTGTATCTTAATAAAAAGATGGTAGAAGTCAGAATAGTGGTCTTATGGAGGGAGGAGGATGCAGGTATTAACTAGAAAGGGGCACATGGGGAGTCGGGGAGCGTTGGAAACATTTTATATCTTCACCTGGGTGGCGGTGACCCTCATGGGCGTGCGTATGTAAAATTCAAGCTGTACACTTAAGATGTGTTATAACTCGATAGAAACGTTTAAAAGAGTGAATTAGGCTCTCAGAAGATTATTATTTTTTTAACTTTTTAAAAGTTGAAGTATAGTTGATTTACAATGTTGTGTTTCAGGTATACAGCAAAGTGATTCAGTTATGCATATATGTATATATATTTTTCATATTCTTTTCCATTGTGGTTTATTACAAGATACTGAGTTTAGTTCCCTGTGCTATACAGTAGGACCTTGTTGGTTATCTATTTTATATATAGTAGTTTGTATCTGTTAATCCCAGACTTCTGATTTATCATCCCCTCAACTCCCTTCCCCTTTGGTAACCATAAGTTTGTTTTCTATGTCTGTCCGTCTGTTTTTGTTTTGTAAATAAGTTTTCATTTGTATCATATTTTAGGTTCTGCATATAAGTGATATCATATGGTATTTGTCTTTCTCTATCTTATTTCACTTAGTATGATAATCTCCAGGTCCATCCCTGTTGGTGCAAATGGCATTATTTCATTCTTTTTAATGGCTGAGTAATATTCCATTGTATATATGTACCACATCTTCTTTATCCATGCCTCTGTCAGTGGACACTTAAGTTGCTTCTATGTCTTGGCTATTGTAAATAGTGCTGCTATCAACATTGGGGTGCGTGTGTCTCTTGGAATTAGTTTTCAGAAGAGAATTCTTAGGCCAAACACCATATCCTGACATGTTCCCTCTTCTCTTTCAGTCTAAAACAGGAGTTTGAAATGCAAGCATAATAATTGGAAGATCCACTACCTGCCTTCCACTTCACAAATCTTCCTTGTTTTGAAGTTTTCAATTTTGTCATGTGATTGAAACCCGAGTTTAAGTATTCTGATGATCAGTCTGTCTTATAGGCAAATCAGGTTAACCGCATTAGACATGCACGCGTGTCTGGGCGTCACGGGGGTGTAGTGCCAGCTGTACTCTGCCCTCCTGCAGTTTCTCCCTTGCATTTCCCCTCACCCCTCATCCCATGCCATCCCCCTCTTATCTCCAGTGGTTCTCTTCCATTATTTAGTTTCAGAATCCTTGTTTTTTTTTCTTTTTTTTGTTGGTACGCGGGCCTCTCACTGCTGTGGCCTCTCCCGTTGCAGAGCACAGCCTCCGGACGCACAGGCTCAGCGGCCATGGCTCACGGGCCCAGCCGCTCCGCGGCATGTGGCATCTTCCCGGACCGGGGCACGAACCCGCGTCCCCTGCATCGGCAGGCAGACTCTCAACCACTGCGCCACCAGGGAAGCCCCAGAATCCTTTTTAAATGACAATTTTATGAAAGCATGTTTGATTTAATTGGTGTTGAAATAGCCCTGGAATCCACCCATAAAACCAAGCACTTAGAAACGCAGTAGTAGTGTTAACTAACTACATCTCTCGATTTCCAGAGACTAGCCCTCTAACTTGCTTATGTGAAAACACTGGGTCCGATTTAGTGTTCACTGACATTTTTAACAGAATCAAGGCACAAAAGTCTTAAAACCATGTGGAAAAATTAGGTGGTTGTTGGCAAGTGGAGTATATGACTGTGGAGGCCTCTCAGGAGAATATTCCATGTATTGTGCTTATTATTCAAGTTGTCACAGTTGAGGCTTAGTTGCTGCTGATTTCTTCCACCAAGTGCATCTGGCCCACACGGTCATGACCCAAAGGTTCTTGGGCAGTGCTATGCTTGAAATCATTGTAGAAAAGCCATCCTGGGGAATTGGGACGGGGAGCCTTCAGGAGTAGGCCAATTTGAATTCATGGAATAAAACTTCAGGGTAACTGTAGTTTGCCAAGTTGATTTCAGTTCATAACGTAAGGTATTTCAAATAAATTCTTGCTTATGTTGCATGGTAAATTGATACTTATACTCAGCTACAATTCTTTGCGGTTTTTACTTTCTTGAAGAAATTATAAGCCAGGCACAGGGTTCACATTCAGGTTTGAAGCACTTTTATAACACTGAGAAGTGCCTTTTTGGAGAAGGGTGACTTTCAACAGTTTGCTAACTTGACATCTCTGCCAGTTTAGTTTCTGGGCAGAGTCCATGTGTCGTCTCTCCCTCCCCCTGTTTCAGCATGAATCAAATCGTTCGATAGAGGTAGAATCTAAGTGTGTGTGTGTTCATTTTGCTTTGCATCTGCGGCCCGTAGCTGTGCCTGTGCAGTGTTTGGTGCATAATTGGACCTTGAATCAATAAATGTAAATAGGGCATTTGATCTGTTATGCTTTTATACAAAATTTTTTATTTTAATAATAAAACATTTTGTTCTAGCTTGTCTGCTTTTTAAAAAATCTTTGATGCTCAATCTTACTGCACTGAGTCCTAATTTTTTCCTCCTGTTTAAACAAAAGACCATTTCTGCCTTTTCGAGAGGCGCCCCCCCCCCCCCCCCCCCCCCCCCCCCCCCGCCCCCGCCCCCCCACCCCCAGCCCCCCACACC
>NC_041215.1:78695475-78700517 GCF_002837175.3 Physeter macrocephalus
CCTTTTCGAGAGCCCCCCCCCCCCCCCCCCCCGCCCCGCGCGCGCACACACACACACACACACTTTGGCTTAAGTTTCTTACAGTCAAGGGCCAGCTCTTTTGAACAGGGCCTGGCTTGGTGATACGCCTGATAGCTGTGAATCAGAATCAGCTACATCACCAGATAGAAAATACGGGCCCCTGAAGTTTTACAATGTTGTTTTCTTTGACCATGTGCCAACCCAAGAACCAACAGCGATTTCACAATACCTGGCTTGCTTTTATCAACCGTTCGGATATTTATTACAGGCACGCTGTGCCTTGAGACCTGTTCCAGAGCTGAGAGAATCAAAAGACAAAAAAAGCATGGTTCAAAAGTTCTCATAACCGATTCTTTAGACCAGGGTTGGCAAGCTACATCCTGCTGACCAGATTGTGCTGCAGCCTATATTCATATGACACATGAACTAAGTATGTTTTTTTTTACATTTTTAGAGAGTTTTTAAAAAAAGAAAGCATGTGACATAGTGGCCCACAAAGCCTGAAATGCTTTATGGTAAGTTTGCTGACTCTTGCTCTAGACTTATCTGAGAAACCACGTTTACACCACATACATTTGGCGAGAAGACCAAGATAAATGAAGTTACACAACTGTAACTATTCTATACAAGTCCAAAAGAAACTGACATTTCTTTTCATAAACTCTTAGTATCTTAAGAAGCCCAATTATAACCCAACCCTTTTAGGGATGCAATTGGGAGGCTTATATTTTTGGAGTTAATCAACATTGGTTATCGTTTGAAACATTTTTGGTGTTACCATGTTTTAAAATTATGAAGTGGCACTTATGTGGTTTTCATTAAAAAATATTGCTAGCAACAGTAGATGCTGAAGCCTTATACCCTGAAAGGATTTACAATCTAGTGGAAGAACTAAGACAAAAACCTAAAAGTAACGTTATATAGGAATAAAGAGAGGAAAAGCAATTGGCGTTTTCTCACTAGTAGGCGTTTTACAGCGTTGATGGGCAGGTCTGCTGTCCTGTCTCAGCCTTGACTGTAGGAACCTCTACTTTCTCCCTTGCACCCCACTGTAAAGCTCCACACACCATCCTTAGAGTTGAGAGAACTCCAGTTTGGACAATTAGATGTAAAAGTAGTGTGAGGGTATTCATACTTCAGGAATTGCCTTTGTATTTCTCCATCCTGGGTTCCCAGAGGTAGAGATGGTATCCACCTTTATCTTCACCTACTAAAAGGTTGAGAAAGGAAATAGAAACTATAATAGACTTTAGTAGTTTCATAGGAGGGGCAAAGGCAGTAGTTAGAAGGTGCTGCAGGAGGGGGTTATTTGTGTTTTATTTTGCTTTCAGGAAAGAAGTGAGAGGGAGCTCCTGATGGCTCAAGGTCGGGTAGACAATTGAGTTATTTGCATGCCAGGGAAATGGATCACGGGTTCAGGGATTTAGAGCATGGCTGCAGAGGATTAGGTTCTGACAGGAAAGTGATAGCAAGTCCTGAGGGGAATAAAAGGTGAGCATATGTGACTTTTGTGTTAATGTTAACTGCACATTTGTGGGGTAGTAGCTCAAGGATGAGCTAAATCCAGAGAAGCTGAGAAAAGCGCCCAGTGCCACGTAGCTAAAGTGGCTGAGCTTGACTAGAGTATTCTGGGGAGAAGCCTTTCTTGCCTTTTTTTTTTTTTTTTTTTTTTTTGGTAACTAAGCAGAACTCGGGCAGCCTTAGGAGTCAGAAGCAGAGAAAAAGGGCTGTGGATCAGGTTGTGTCAGTGAGAACAAGAGCGTCTTGGGTGTTGGGGCAGTCCCGACCGAGGTGGCTTATGCGGAAACCCTGTTGGTGGGGAGACAGGAGGGCTGGGAGGGGCTGAGAGCTTCTGTGGTCAGGAGGGGTTGGGGGTAGGATTCCGTAGGCCCCCCTCATCCCTGGGGGATATGTTCCAAGACCCCCAGTGGATGCCTGAAACCACAGATAGTACCAAACCCTATGTATACTATACTTTTTCCTATACATACATCCTATGATAAAGTTTAATGTATAAATTAGGCACAGTTAGAGATGAACAACACCTAATAATACAATAGAACAAAGGTGTAATAAAAGGTGAATGTGCACACTCGCTTTTTCATAATATTGTACTGCACTCACCCTTCTGATGGCCATGTGAGAGGATAAAATGCTCTACGTGATGAGATGAAGTGAGGTGAATGACAGTGGGCATTGAGACGTAGCATTAGGCTACTGTTGATCATCTCCTTCCCGTGACCCTGGATGTCAGGAGCAGACGATGTGGATGGCTGGGGATCTCCCAGTGGGACAGAGCAGGGCAGCACGAGACTTCATTGTGCTACTCTGAATGGCACACAATTTAAAGCTTCTGAATTGTTTGTTTCTGGAATTTTCCATTTAGTATTTTTGGACCAAGGTTGACCTTGGGGTAGCTGAATCCGAGGAAAGCAAGACTGTGGATAAAAAGGGTCTGCTTACTGTGGTAGGTATTGGCTCATCCAGCATAGATGTTAGAAACTCACTCGTGAGGCTCTTAACTGCAGGGCATTAAAGTCCTGTGGTTAGAAGACTCCTTAGTTAACTACAAAGTTGAGGAAGGAGGAGAAGAGGGTGAGAACTTCCAAAGGAGGCATTGCTATGAGACAGTGGAGGATGGACTAACACTTGGAATGGCGGGAGGAAGCTGGGGATTTTTTTTTTTTTTTTTGCCGTACGCGGGCGTCTCACTGCTGTGGCCCCTCCTGCCGCGGAGCACAGGCTCCGGACGCGCAGGCTCAGCGGCCATGGCTCACGGGCCCAGCCGCTCCGCGGCACATGGGATCCCCCCGGACCGGGGCACGAACCCACGTCCACTGCATCGGCAGGCGGACTCCCAACCACTGCGCCACCAGGGAAGCCCAGGAGCTGGGGATCTTTGCTTTCGAATGTATAAGGTATGGACTCAACTGTAGAGAAATTGGTGTGCCCCAGGTAGAGACCTTTATTCATAATAATAGCCAGGTGATGAAACACTTGTTTGAGGCAAAAAGCAAGAAACAAAGCAGACATCACTTAAGGTTAAAAGTCACTAACGTATTTGTTTTTTTTTTTTTTTCAATCTTCCCTACATTTTGTTTTATATGGTAGCATTTGTACTCTATATACAAATTCTATAGCATTAAGAATGTCAAGGGCTTCCCTGGTGGCGCAGTGGTTGAGAGTCCGCCTGCCGATGCAGGGGACGCGGGTTCGTGCCCTGGTCCGGGAAGATCCCACATGCCGCGGAGCGGCTAGGCCCGTGAGCCGTGGCCGCTGAGCCTCTGCTCCGCAACGGGAGAGGCCACAGCAGTGAGAGGCCCGCGTACCGCAAAAAAAAAAAAAAAGAAATGTCAAAACTTTTAAAATGGCTATATAATAGTATTTATATGAATGGTCCATATTTTACTTAAACAATTCCCCAAATTGGGGTATCTTGGTGGTTAACAATCTTTTGATATTACGAGTAATGCTATTGTTAGTATTGTTATGCCCAAATCTTTGGTTAAAATAGATTTCTAGAAAGTGTGGTAACTCTTAGTTAACAAGGATGAAGAAAGGTAGGAGGTTGAGAATTTTGGAGAGTGTGGGGCTGGTCTGTAGCCCTAGACTGTAGCCCAGAGTTCTAGGTGAACTTGGGTGTAGCCCAAGGGTGGGGAGAGAGGAGGAAAGCTACTTGACTAGACACCAAACGGGAGGCATGGCTCATTGTAGGTGAACTCACCTGTAGGATTGCAAATATGCATAGCCTGCCAAATAGGAAACTTTTTTTTTTTTTTTAACGTAATCCTGTGCCTTGAAGGTTTGTTGGGAGTGTTTATTGTCAGATGAAAGTACCTGCTGATAACACATGATTGCAGCAATGCTCAATCCTACATTATATTGATAAATATTTGCCAAAGGAGGGACACTAGAGTTAGTTGAGCCACCTCCTAGGTACGAGACACAGTGCTCAGTACAGTATGTACGTTAGCTTTTCATAGCAGGTATTTTAGAGACGAGGAGACTCAGCGAGGTTAAGTAACTTATGAAAACTCAAGAGCCCATGCCTGCTTTTCTAGCCAGAGAAGAGAGATATTAGAACCAAACACTGTTCTGAGGACTTCTGATAGACCAGGCTACATACTTGATAAAGGCTACATATCTTGATCATAACATATAATACCACCCACCCATAGTTACGTGTTTATTTCACTTTCTCCCCTCATTAAGACTGTGAAGTCATTGAGAGCAAGACCATCTTTGATCCGAATACCCTTATCATGTACTAGGTACTCAACAAATGTTTACTAAGGGAGCGCCTTGGTGGTCTACTGGTTAGGATTCTGAGCTTTCACTGCCATGGCCCAGGTTCAATCCCTGGTCAGGGAACTGAGATTCCACAAGCCACGTGGCAAAAAAAAAAAAAGAAAAGAATAAAAAGTTCACTAAATATTTATCAAAAGATGAGTTGAGGGTTCTGGGCAGGAAAGTTCCTGAGATTTGGGTGGAGAGAACTAAAGTCATGGTGGAGGAGAAATAATGGATAGATCCCAACATTGAAGAGTTGGTTAATCCCAGCATTAACCTCTATGAGGTGTAACCTTTCTTTGTGATATAATGCTTAGCTTTCTATGAAGCTGCAATGGTCAATTCATTAAAAATCATGTATTTCTAGTAATGTATTTTTCTATGGGAAAAATACATTTTACTTCATTATACTAACTTTAAAGAATATCTCTGTACTACTGAGTAAAGAATTTGCATTATTGAGCTATAAATGAGCTACAAAAAGATAATTTTAGATATAGGAGCTCTAAGTGTTATCCATTTGTTGGGGGAAAACTTTTGGTGGCAAAAATTGTGTGCATAGAAGTTAAACTTTTTTTTAAAGAGAGAAGAGACCCTCCCCCCACTGTGTGTGCCCATTACTAACTTCAAAGCATGGTCCATCCTGTTTCATCTGTACTCTTTTACTACCCCCAGTCCACTGAATTATTTTTTTTTCTTTTTCTTTTTTTTTTTTTTTTGCGGTACGTGGG
>NC_041215.1:78700861-78730139 GCF_002837175.3 Physeter macrocephalus
CGCCTCCTGCATCGGCAGGCGGACTCTCAACCACTGCGCCACCAGGGAAGCCCCACTGAATTATTTTGAAGAAAAGCCCAGACATTACATGACATTCATACACACTTCAATATTTCTAAAAGATAATGACTCTTTTTTTAGAACCATAATAAAATATCATTATTACACCTACATAAAGTTAACAAGAGTTCCTTAATGTCAAATATACAATCAGTGTTCAAATTTTCACTATCCCACCCCTCACCTTCCATTTATACAATTGGTTTATTTGAATTCAGGACTCGACTCTTACTCATTTATATATTTAATGTCTCTTTTAATTATTAGGTTTCCCCTCCCTTTATTCCCCTTGCTGTTTATTTGTTGAAAAAGGTCATCTTTCCTAAACAGTTTCCCACATTTTACTAATTGCAACCCCATGGTGTCATTTAATATGTTCCTCTGTCTTCTCTGTTATCTAGAAGCTTGATCTGATTCAGATGCAACAACAGTACTTTATATTGTGTACTGACATCAGAAGACTCTTACTATCCTGTTCTCTCCCTTTTTGTACTGTTAGTGGCCACTGATAAACTTTTTCTGTAAATTCTCTCTTCATTAATCAACTGGAAACTTCCCCTCAAGTATCTAAGTACACAAGGTAGAGTTTTTATTACATAAAAGGTGTATTAAGGACTTGATTATTTTTTTTAACCAGTCTTCAGAATCAAGAATTAGTTCTCTAGTATCTTCTAATGGTGCCTACCAAGGGTTTTTGTTTATTTGTTTAAGTATCACATGAACTCTTGGATTTTTCAAATATTTGATGTGATTCAGTCCATAGTAGTTATTATTCTTATTGATGCCCAATTTTGGCCCATTGGAAGATTTGTCACATAGGCTCCTGCATCCTTCTGATATGACCCCAGTGGTCTTTGATAGTTTCCTTTGTTTTCTGGTAAGACAAAATGTTCCAGGCTCATTTTACACATCTTCTGCCCCAAACCTAGAATCAACCATTTCTTCAAAGTATTTTGTTTTCAAAACACATTTCTTTCATATCTATCTATGTATTATATACACACACAACTTATGTAAATGTGCTCCTATATAAGCAATTATATGTTAGCATTTATATATAAATATATTAGTAACATCACTATATATAAACATATATGGTTTCAGAATAATAGTACCAATATTTTACTTAAATATTAACATTACTGAAAACAGTTGAAGGTAATTTTCTGTTTTCGTCCTTGGTGTCAGTCCTTTGGTACATATTATTGTTTTTAAAGTCATTTTAAACTCTTTTTAAAAAAAAATAAATTTATTGATTTATTTTTGGCTGCATTGGGTCTTCGTTGCTGCGCACAGGCTTTCTCTAGTTATGGTGAGCGGGGGCTACTCTTTGTTGCAGTGCGCGGGCTTCTCCTTGCGGTGGCTTCTCTTGTTGCAGAGCACGGGCTCTAGGCACCCACGCTTCAGTAGTTGTGGCACGTGGGCTCAGTCGTTGTGGCTTGGGGGCTCTAGAGTGCAGGCTCAGTAGTTGTGGCGCATGGGCTTAGTTGCTCCACAGCATGTGGGATCTTCCCGGACCAGGGCTTGAACCCGTGTCCCCTGAATTGTCAGGCGGATTCTTAACCACTGTGCCACCAGGGAAGCCCTTAAACTCTTAATGTGGTTAAGCCACCAACTTGATACATTGTTAGGTTTACTTGTGTTATTCTGCTTTTGCTTTTAAAGACTGCTCTTCAAAAAATTAGGATTTAATTTTGTCTTGTAAAACAGTTACATGTTTCCAAAGTCAAGCTCAGAAAATAAGGTGTTTTTAGTGAAGTCTAAATTTTATTCCTATCCTTCCACCCTGATCCTTCTCTCCCTCTCTAGTTTAACATCTTAAAATTTTTTATGACTTATACTCTGATTTTCAGAACTATAAGCAAATACGTATATATATCTGTACCTTCCTTTTGCCTTCTCAGATAAATGATAGTATCCTACTCACTACATACTTTTCTTTATCTTGCCTTTTTTACTTAATTACATATGGGAGAGAGTCATAATTAATTTTATTATACAAAGAATTCTGAAATATACTCACGTGTATGGACATGGAACTAAGCCTTGAGGTTTCAGAGAAAAAGATATTATAGAGAGTGGTTTTCTCTCCTACTCAAACACTGAAGGGCAGACTCTTCTGTGAGCTCGTGCTAAGATAGTCAAATTCTCTCCTCACATGCTTAGTAGGTAAGCCATATCAGTAGGAACCAGTATTTCAGTTTTATTTTTATTTGATTACACACTTTTTTTTTTCTTTTTTTTTTTGCGGTACGCGGGCCTCTCACTGTTGTGGCCTCTCCCAGCGGCCATGGCTCACGGGCCCAGTCGCTCCGCGGCATGTGGGATCTTCCCGGACCGGGGCACGAACCCGTGTCCCCTGCATCAGCAGGCGGACTCTCAACCACTGCGCCACCAGGGAAGCCCGATTACACACTTTTTAATAGACTGGTCCTCGTTTGTCTTCTAAATTGTATAGCTGTAAATGTTTCTCACTTGTTGAAGACCCTCCAGTATGTCTTTTAAAAAAGTAATGACCAGTGGAGCTTGCCTGAATTTCCAAGACATGACCATTTTGAGTAACCTAGTGCTTGAGAAAAATATGTAAATAAAATTCCTTCATGCAAATGCTCCCTGCAACTCTCATTGCCAGTCAGATTTCTGTAAATCATGTAAACAGATGCTACCAAACTAAATGACTAAGTAAAATTATGAAGATAGATTCTATTTATCTTACTTTTCAGTGTTGAGGAGGATGATTAGGGCAGACACCAAGAACTCTATTAATTGATTTCAGCAAGGTGAGATGTGGGATTCTTAAGAATTGGAGAGAGCTGGCCCTGGTAAGAGAGAGGTTTGATTGCAACTTAGTTTGCTTTACCAGAAAACTGGGTTTTGGAAACAACCTAATATCAAGCTCGTTGGGTCTTCGCCTGGTGTTTAGCTTTTTGTCACTTTTATCTTAACTTCAAAAAAAGATTGAAGTAAAATTCACATAACATAAAATTTACCATTTTAACTATTTTAAAGTGTACAATTCTGTGGCTTCCCGTACATTCACAATGTTGTGCAACCATTGCCACTATGTAGCTCCAGAACATTTTCATCACTTCCCAAAAGAAACCAGTCACTAAAACAGTCACTCCCCTTTTTCTCTCTCCTCAGTCCATAAGAACCCATCTGCTTTTCTGTCTCATGGATATGCGTATTTTGGACGTTTGGGAACATACAATATGTGGCTTTTTGTGTCTGATTTCTTTCACTTAGCATGTTTTCAAGGTTCAACCTTAGAGTAGTTCTCAGTACTTTATTCCTTTTTGTGACCTAATTATATTCCATTTTATAGATATACCACAATTTCTCCATCAGTTGATGGATATTTTGTTTGTGTTCACTTTTGGCTGTTGTGAATAGTGCTTCTATGAACATTCATTTGCAAGGTTTTGTTTAAACACCTGATTTCAATTCTCTTGGGTATATACCTAGGAGTGGAATTGCTAGGAAATAGAGTTTGAGTAACTGCCAGACTGTCTTTTTACTTGCTTGACTGTACTCTATTATGCACAAAAGTTTTCATTTTCATAGGGTCCAATTTATTGATTTTTTTCTTTAGGTGCTTGTGTTTTTGATGTTGTATCTAAGAATCCACTGCCAAATCCAGAATCATGAAGATCTATGCCTATGTTTTTCTTCTAAGAGTTTTATGTTTTTAACTCTTACATTTAGGTCTATGGTCCATTCTGAGTTAATTTTTGTATATGGTGTGTGGTAGGTGTCCAATTTCATTCTGTTGCATGTGGATATCCAATTGTCCAAGCACAATTTGTTGAAAAGACTTTTTTTTCCCTGTTCAATGATCTTGGCACCCTTGTTGAAAATCAGTTAACCAGAGATGTATGGGTTTATTTCTGGACTCTTAATTTCTATTTCATTGATCTTTATGTCTATCCTTATGCCAAGACTGCACTGTTTTGATTACTGCAATTTTGTAGTAAGCTATAAAATTGGGACATGTGATCCCTCCAACTTTCTTCTTTTTCAAAATTGTTTCAATGATTTGGGGTCCTTTGCAATTCCATATGAGTTTTAGGATCAGGTTATCCATTTCTGCAAAATTAGAAGTTGAGATTTTGATAAGAATTGCATTGAATCTGTGATTTGTGGAGTACTGCCATGTTAACAAAATTAAGTCTTCTAATCCATGAACATGGGATGTCTTTCCATTTATTTAGGTATTTTTAAATTTCTTTCAACCATGTTTCTAGTGTACAAGTCTTGCATCTCCCTGGTTAAATTTATTCCCAAGTATTTTATTCTTTTTGATGCTATTATAATTGAAATTATTTTCTTAATTTTATTTTCAGATTGTTTATTGCTTATATATAGAAATACAACTCGTTTTTGTGTATTGAAGTTACTATTATTTTTAAGGAAACTGTTTTCTCACGAGTGCATCCTTGATAACTTGTGCTAATTCTTTGGGTTTAACAGTTACTCTCTGATCTTCATGCAGAAGGATATTAATACCTCCTTAGTTTCATGCATCTTGATATAGGGATTTCAACACTGTCTTGTTAGCAAGAAGTTTCTGCTCTTTAATTAACCATGGATAATACTACATTTTAAAATGCTGACTGATATGTTGGGGAGGAGAAAAAAAGAGAGAGATGGGCAATAAGCTTATAGTCATCATATTTTAAAAATTTATTCTTATTTATATTTTTAAATCACTTATTATATAAATTAGAATGTCATAATTTAAATCACCCATAATCCTGCTACTCACAGGTAACCACAGTTAAGAATTAGATTACTCATGGGTGCTGAACATAAGTATTGTTAATATTTCTAAGATCATACTCTTCATATAATTTTTGTTCTATTTTTAAAATATCTAAATTGTGTAATAATGACTCACTGTTAGAAAACATCAATTTAAATACACTATAAAAATAAAGAGTAATAGTAATTTCTTTACATTTATTTCAGACAGCCACTTTTGGCATGTCTTTCATGGGCCTTTTTTTTTTTTTTTAAATAAGTGTAACACATGCATTTGGTTAAAACAATCAAATAGTTCTGGAGGATTCATAATGGAAAGCAATGGTGCCTTTCTCCACTTCTCCAGAATCCCAGTGCTGCTCTCTAGGGGGAAATCACTTTGTGTGTGTGTGTGTGTGTGTGTGTGTGTGTGTGTGTGTGTGTGTGTGTGGTACGCGGGCCTCTCACTGCTGTGGCCTCTCCCACTGCGGAGCACAGGCTCCGGACGCACAGGCCCAGCAGCCATGGCTCACGGGCCCAGCCGCTCCGCGGCATGTGGGATCTTCCCGGACCAGGGTACAAACCCGTGTCCCCTGCATCGGCAGGCGGACTCTCAACCACTGCGCCAGCAGGGAAGCCCAGAAATCACTTTTAACTCCAGTTTTTGTAACTTTTGAGGAATAACCTCCGTATCTCAATATTTTTCCTGATAGTTTCTGATTTAGCAACTTTAGACAGTAATATATTGGATCTCCTGACCTCTCTTTCCTACATCCTCATCATCCCTCAAGGCCTGACCAGAATAAGCACATTGGCCCAGATATTAGGAGACACTAGAATTTCCTAAGCACTTACTATGTGCCAGGCTCTGCTCTAAAGTTGCCATTTTAATCCTTACAACAACTGAATGAGTTAGTTTACACCATTCTAGTTTAATGGTAAGGAAACAGAGGTTCAAAGGGGTAGAAACTTGTCCAAGTGTGGCAGATCGCATTTTCCAAAATATGGCCACAACAGTATTTCTGGTCCCACCTGCTTTTCCAGAACACTGCCATTTATTTCCCCGTTGCCTTGGAGTCTATTTCCTCACCCCTTAAGCCTGGGCAAGCCTTTGTGGCTGACTTGATGAGTAGAATGCTGTGGATATATTGCTGCTGCATGACTTGCCTGGGTTTAGAAAGGTGGAACGCTTCTTAATGTCTCTCTCCCTGTGGATTCTCACCCTTGGAACCCAACTACCATGTTGTAAGGAAGCCCAGGCTCCATGAAGAAGCCACATGTAGGTTATCTGGCTAATAGTGTCAACTTAGGGTCCAGCCAGCACAACAGCTGGCGTCAATCACCAGACATGTGAGAAAACAAGCCCTCAGCTGATGAGTCACTCTCATCCTTCCAATCTTCCAGCTGAGGCCCCAGACATTGTAGAACAGAGACAAATTGCCCCCTTTATGCCCTGTCCACATTCCTGACCCACAGAATTGGTGAATGTGACAAAGAGTAGTTTTATGCCACTAAGCTTTGAGGTAATTTCATACACAGCGATAGATAACCAAAACATCAGGGCACCATACATCTGGTAAGTGACAGACCTTGGGTTTGAGCCTCGTTCCACCTCCAGAATCTCTGCTTTTAGCCACTAGGTTCCACAATCTGTGAAAACTACTGTATTCGTTTGCTAGGGCTGCCATAACAAAGTGCCACAGACTGGGTGGTTTAAACAATAGAAATATATTTTCTCACAAGTCCAAGATCAAGGTGTTGGCAGGGTTGGTTCCTCCTGAAGCCTCTCTCCTTGGCTTGTAGATGCCATCTTTTCCCTGTATCTTCACATGGTCTTCCCTTTGTGCTCTCCGGTGTCCTAATCTCCTCTTCTTATAAGGACAGAGCCTACATGTATGACCTCATTTTACCTTAATTACGTCTTGAAAGGCCCTATATTCAAATACAGTAATATTCTGAGGTACTGGGGGTTAGAATGTCAGCACACGAATTTGGGGAAGACACAGTTCAGCCTATAACAACTACGGCTCCTGGCTGACTCTCTACCTCCCGCCTTCATCTGCTTTATCTTCCTGGGCAGTGGTTTTAGACCCTAGCCACACATTAGAATCATCTGGTGAACTCAAAAAAGAAGAGTTATAGCCATGACCTACCCCAGACCAATTAAATCAGAATCTCTGGGGTAGGGCCTGGGTACCAGCATATTTTAAAATTTCCTCCATGATTCTAACGTGCAGCCAGGGTTGAGGATGACTGCTCTGGTGTGGAAGAGAGGTCTGGCGAGAGCAGTGAGCCAGCCAGGACAGGTGAGGGTCACCTGGGGCAGCAAATTCATGTTTCGGTTACAGAAAGAGAAATAAAAATAACAGAGAATCCCAATGTTTCATAGTAGCTTAGATACGAAGAGGTTGGGGTATCAAGTGGGATAAAAAGCAGAAGATATAGGGAAATAGCCATCCCACTAGTTAAGGTGTGAAATTCCATTACATGACATTAGAAACCAAAAAAAAGAAATAAAGCAGGAAAGCACAAGATATTCAGTGGCAGTGAGGTAACACAAATGAGCAAGCAGGGTTTGGTGTGAGTCGTCCCCCATTAGAGCCTGGTTTTCATGTTTTACTTTGTAACTGAGCAGAATTTACTGACTCTTTTATAAAATGCAAAAATCAACTGCCAGCAGTATAGCTCAGCCAGGGAGCTCCATACCCACATGTCAGGAATCTTGATCTCCATTCACTACCAGAAGTCAGAGCAGCACCAACCTGTCCCTACCTCGCCCCAGCTGGCCACAGACACTCAGCAGACCTCTATATTCCAGACAGATTTTTCTTTCCTTCTGACTCCCAGCCTTCTTCCCCTTTGGCTGTTTCTGGGGCTCTATGTTGCTTGTGAATTGACACGGGGGATGTTGCCTATTCCTGAAGTCATTTATATTAGTATTACTACAGTAAATTCTTTATGAAATAAAAATCAATAGTCACCGACATCCTGAGTAGTGAGGAAAATAATTGTTTATGGCACTCAGCTTAAGCTGTTCTGGTAATCACGTTGAAAAATACAATATTTATTCATTAGATCAAATTTAATGAGGCCTCCTGGCAGTAATTATAAAAATTACTGTAGCAGTAAATTACTAATGAGTTGTGATGTGCTTCCTACCTGTGAAGAAGGACTGGGGGTTGAAAAAGCCTGCTACCCAGATGAGGATGCGAGGGAGGGAGCCCCACAGGCTCCGCGCTGCTCCCTCACCCAGGCAGGAGAGGAGCAGTGTACCCAGACCACAAAAGCAAACAAGAAAAAAGACCAAGGACATGCAACCCTGGTTGGTGGGGGGGGAGGATTCTTGCAGCCGTCGTCGGAACAGGATCAAGATTAGAGCGTTCTTTTCCCAAAGGTGAGCATCATCTCAGCGACTTGGAGTTGCCGGCGTGCTGGGGTCACAGAGGAGCACTAATCTGTGCCTGGGAAGGACAGAGCTTCTTATTAAGGCTGGGAAATGATTCCAGACACACGCCGCCCTTCAAGTCTGGGGGCTCGACTCTGACCGCTGAGGTACAGGTTCTGCTCGGCGCTTTCAAAACCAGCCGCCGAGCCTCTGCTCTAATGCAAACACAGCTGATGGTTTTTACAAGCTCCTGGGGGTTTCTTCCTCCTCTGAAAGCTCAGAACTAGATAGAATTTTTGCTCTTTATTTATAGCATGGAGCTAAGTTTTTTTTTTTTTTTTTTTAAAGGATGCAAGTAATTAATTTTGATTGAAAGTCTATATGTGAAAAAGCCAGAAAATATATTGATCTGATGGTAGGCACAATTTGAAAAAAATACAGCAACAAGGTTAAGTGGGCACATTAAACATCCAACAAGGTCTGGTTCAACACAGCTTTGTACTGCAGTTTTCTGGATTAATATAAACGATGGATACTAGCCTTACCCCATAACAGGGCTACATGTCAGGTCCCTATGGTAGCCTTTGTTCCCCAGACACAGAACCATGGCCTGCCGATGAGGGACCAGCCCCGCCGGGTGAGGGTCTCCCACCCAGCAGCAGCTGGAGAGTCGGGTACCCAGTAGAAATGCCCGCTGAAGCCTCAGCACAGCGTCCGTCTCCAAAGTAACGTCTCTGAATAGCAGGCAGGCTGTCGTCTGGAGTGACAACTATCTATTCAGGTGGTGGCTGCTTTTGTCTTCTCACTTGTAACACCAAGAGGATTTTTGTTCAACTTTCAGAATTCTGACAGCATCTCTGAATGTCGTACTCCAAGTGGGTCCAGCCCCTCCTCTCGTGGGGAGGGTGCAATGACATTAGAGTGTACATTTTTTTCTTTAAATTGCAGAGGCCTTAAAATGAGATTGTCAGGTTTGTTGGCTCGTCAGACGAAAGTATCAAGATTGTCACAGTGTATTATATCACTATAATATGATTATGGTACACGAAACTAATGAGTAATATTGTACTTCGTGGTGGGACTGAGTCACACTAACATTAAAAACCGTGAGCAGCCTTGCGTCTTACCAGAGAACCTAGGAAAGATGCTACCCTGCGGGACGTGAGGCCGGAATTTCATCATCAGGGAAGGTCAAGAAGCCCTCTTGGGAGAGGGAGAAATAGCGGGGAGGGGCAAGATGAGGGTTGTGTGGGGAGACCAGGTCAGCAGGGAGCCAGGGGCTCCTCAGGGAGACGGATTGAAGCCCCCGACAGAAAATGAAGGAAGGAGTCAGTGTCAATTGTGAGTTTTCATCACAATTAGAATCGCATGTGGCTAAACTAGAAGCAATTCGAAGAGGAGTGTTATCTGCCTTGCTTAAGCCCTCGGCCATCCATTCCTTCATCAGATGCTTATAAGCCTCCTGCGTGCCTGGCACCCGGCATCAGGCACCCAGCAGTACGGGTACCAGGCACGGGCACCCGTGAGGCCCGCGGTGAGCAGTGCAGACATTGAACAAGTACGGGTACAAACTAACCTGCAGTGTCCGTGTGGTGTAAGTGCTGGGGAGGGAAAGACCTAATTTATTTAGCGGAAGTGATATTGGAGCTGAGAACTCAAAAGATGAGGAGTTAGGAGGGGAATGGTGGGGGGGTATAATAGCACTGCCGTTATACCCGAGTCAGGGCGTAGAGGAGAGCAGAAGAGCAAGTACTTACATTGACTTAGGACAACAGTATCCCAAAGTAAACATTCGTCTACTTGTTAGCATCAAGCAACACCTCCACGTATGGTAGATGAGCTTGCACATTATAGTTTCTCTGAGATTTCTTCAGTACGCAAACTGCACAACCGCACTCAGAAGCCCTGAGTCCAACACACCATTCTTTGAGTGCCTAAAGAGTGGTCAGTCTGAAGTGTATGTTTTTTCCAAGACAGACTGCTCTTGTGCCTACTAGTACAGAAAGTCTGCTTCCTAAAACTGATAGGATTTACAGGGTTTATCTTTTCTAAAAGATGCATGTACATTCCCCTCACTGATGTTATTGCACCCAACACTCATATTTGAAGAAGGAAACTTACCTGCAAGAACTGCAAGAAAAATGAAAAATGTGTACCCAGAGCCCTCCCAGAAGTCAAAGATGTCAGTGTTTAGAGTATGTCGAGTTGGATCTTTGCCACCCCGGAACTCCTCGTCCCCAAACTCAAGAGCAACATGGAAAAGATGAAGTGCTGAAGAGATTACTCATCGCTCCTATCCCAAGAGCACGTCAAAGGCTGGCTGAGATTCATTTGTCATTAGTGGGTTGTGAATATATTTATACAGGATTAACCTGGGCCTACAGTCCAGGAAAACGATTGGGTTAAACACATATTTTATTCCATTTTGTCTTCTTCATCTACATCCTCCCCTACTTCTTCTTGATATGAGTCATTGCTGATGAGGGTATCGTGTGCATCTTTAGTATTCCTGCTAGGGAAGACGTAGCTTTTTCCAACCCGGACTCCCAGAAGATTATAAAGCTCTTATTTTCCAAGAATTTTGTCTAGAGGAAAAGCATTCACTGATGGGTTGACTGCGCTTTGTAGCCCAAACGCCTGAACAAATGAGACGTGGGCATTTTCAACTGGCTTATCCTTTCAGAATGCATAAAGTGGGGAGTTGAGGGGAGGGGGGGCGACGGGGAAGAGGCAGGAGGAGAACAGACACAGGCTGGAGACTCACCAGTCCTGCCAGGGGCAGCTTTGTCTGGCCTGGCCTGTCTCTGGTACCCGGGGCATCCGTGCATCCTCACGCAGCTCCGCTCTCCCTCGCCTGCAAGCCTGCTGCCCCTGAACTCTTTAGAGCACCAGGTCTGAGTGTGGCTTAAAGGCCATCTGCTACAGGCACATGGTCAGCCCTTTGTGGAAGCTGCTTATTGGGGGTACTTTAGAACTCGGCCTCTTTGTCCCGAAAACAGCATACTTCTGTGAGCTTTTTTCCCCCTAAATTGAACCACTCCTGTCCCTAATTGTGTCACTCCTGCTGTCACCTCCTAGCCATCAGAGCCTGTGGCATGGTTCTGATTGTGTTGCAGTGCGTCCTTGAAGCATCCTTTTTGTTGTGTTCAATGGCTCTCCTTCAGCTCACAACACAGTGGTCGCAATGGTCTCCTAGGGTCACCCATTCTCCACTGAGGACCAGCCCAGAAAAGCTCAGTCGTAATGAACGGGGCTTCAGACGGACAGACACACACGCGGGCTTGAGAGCCCTCCTGGCTTTGGCCACTCTAACAAGATTTTGTCATTTGTGGCTTTTGCACATTGGAAAAACTTTCATCTCTGAGTTTCTATGGGCTATAAATACTTGGTAGGTTAAAAAGGAATCATTCAGAACATGAAATAAACATAACCTGGCACGTACACAGCAACACACCTCAACGGAGCCCTTCAACTTGTAGGCCAGAGCTGCGGGAATCTGAGACGGGCCTTCCTTCATCTCCTCTCTCATTCACTTCCCTCCCGGGCTGGACACTGCTCTGGTTTCTGACCTTTTTTGGTTGGATGTTTTCCTAATGAGGCAGGAGGATGAGGTCTCCATGTTACTTACACCTTTTAACCACAAAGTGAAAACTTGATTTCCTTGGGATGGGGGAAAATGTGTACAATGTATGGAAATCACCATATGGGTAATATGTATCTCCCACAAATAAAGAAATGAGTCTAGCAGAGGGATGCTCTAGCTTGACTCTGAAAAATCACTATGATCATGGTCTTTATGGCTTTGTTTTCAAAATAACTGCTTTATTATTTTTTTCAGATCATAAAAGAAGTATGTGATTGTTGTAAAAAAAATTTAAGTAATAGAAAGATAGACCAAGAAAAAAAAGCATCAACCATATTTTCCAAAGATAGTATCATTGACACCTTTGTTCTGTGTTTTTCTTTCTTTTTTTACATTGAGGTATAAAATACACATGAAAAGGTACACAAATCATAAATGCACATCTCAACATTTAAAAAATTTTTAAAATAGTATATATCCATATCACCACCACTTACATCAGAGCATCCTTGTACCATAGCAAACTGTTGTGTGCCCTCCTAGTCAATACCAGACATCCCTTCCTGAGCACATATATGTATCCCATTTTAGACTGTTTTCTCTATATTACACTCTTTATGCTTTGCTTATGTATAGCAGGCATTTTTACAAAAAGAAACCAAACTCTTCATATAGTATTGTGATCCAATCTTCTCACTTTATGTAATAAAAAAATTTACATTTATATATAATAAAGTATATAAATTCACTTTATATAATACCAATAAAATGTCACATTTATATAATATACAAATATATAATTTAGATAATTATCACTTCATATTCTTTCTATGTCGTTAAATCTAAAACTAAACCATCATCTGTAATGGCTGCATCCCATTATTAGGTGTAGCATAATTTGTAAACTACTTTCCTACTGATGGACATTTGGCATTGTTCCCTTTTGATTATATTTAGAAATTGCCATTAGGGTAACATTTATGAGCAAACTGATTC
The DNA here is from genome assembly GCF_002837175.3 of Physeter macrocephalus. Lineage (NCBI taxonomy): Eukaryota > Metazoa > Chordata > Mammalia > Artiodactyla > Physeteridae > Physeter > Physeter macrocephalus. The sequence goes on from NC_041215.1 coordinate 78,713,626, forward strand.
CAAAGGCTTTGTAATCCTTTACTGTTGAGTGTGAGTATTTCTTACATGCTTCTACATTTTTATATTATCCATCTCTTTTGTTCCACATTTGTTCTTTCTCTAGTGTGTACTCATCTTTCAGCACATGCTAAAGGAGTGTGTGTGTGTGTGTGTGTGTGTGTTTATTCAGATATTGTTAATATAGTAGTCCCAATCTAGCCCAGTCTTGGAGCAGGAGACAGAAAGTTATGTTCGGGTCCACGTGTAGCATAATTTGTAAACTACTTTCCTACTGATGGACATTTGGCATTGTTCCCTTTTGATTATATTTAGAAATTGCCATTAGGGTAACATTTATGAGCAAACTGATTCCAAAGGCTTTGTAATCCTTTACTGTTGAGTGTGAGTATTTCTTACATGCTTCTACATTTTTATATTATCCATCTCTTTTGTTCCACATTTGTTCTTTCTCTAGTGTGTACTCATCTTTCAGCACATGCTAAAGGAGTGTGTGTGTGTGTGTGTGTGTGTGTGTGTGTGTGTGTGTGTTTATTCAGATATTGTTAATATAGTAGTCCCAATCTAGCCCAGTCTTGGAGCAGGAGACAGAAAGTTATGTTCGGGTCCACACATCATGTCATGAGGTGTTAAAAGTCATTTAAAAATTCTCATCGGATTTCACATCTTCACAGATCATTCTATTTACAGGGGCAAAAAAAAAAAAAAAAAAGAGGTATCTGGCTCAAGTCCTCTGATTCCATCCTTATTGTAACATCACCCCTTCCCCTTGACTAGAAAGCATTTCCATGAATACGCACAGTGCGTTTCTTCCTGCTCTAATCCGTGAGTATCACTGCCCTGGTCTCTCAGCCCCCCACCTCAGGCTTTTTGTGAAATACTCCATTCTCTTTATTAGGAGTGAGAGTCTTGTACAAAATTCCAGTGCTGTGGGTTGGCACGCTCGTTGAATTTTCAAATCAGGGGTTCATTTTCCTGGTCAGTTATTTAATTTATTTTTTAAAGACATCTTTTATTTTCAGTCAAAAGGACAAGGAAAAATAATTCTCAGAGATATGTGTTTAAAGTAAAAGGAGGTTTTATTAGGATGTTTATGTTGACTCTACAGAATTCTTTTTAGTCTAGAAGCCACAGGGATTATTATTTCTTTGTCATGGAATCCCTATATCTTTGTGGGAAGCCTAGAAGAACCAGTTTCTCTTCCATTTAAACAAATTCAATTCACTCACATTGGCAGAGCACACCAAAATCTTATTTTTCTCAGCCAAGGAGAGGAAAGTCTGGGAGTTTTTTAAATTTTTTTTATTTTTTATTTTTGGCTGCATTGGGTCTGTTTCTGCGCACGGGCTTTCTCTAGCTACTCTTCCTTGCGGTGCGCCGGCTTCTCATTGCGGTGGCTTCTCTTGTGGAGCACAGGCTCTAGGCGCATGGGCTCAGTAGTTGTGGCTCAGGGGCTCTAGAGCGCAGGTTCAGTCGTTGTGGCACACGGGCTTAGTTGCTCCGCAGCATGTGGGATCTTCCCGGACCAGGGCTCGAACCTGTGTCCCCTGCATTGGCAGGCAGATTCTTAACCACTGCTCCACCAGGGAAGTCCCTGCCTGGGAATTTTTAAAACATGGATTTTTCATTCTAATTTCCGCCCCCCCCCCCAGTGGGAAATATATGTATAAAATACACATAGCCTGTTCTCCAAGGCAATGAGGCATGTGAAGTTTCTCTCCTAAAACCCTTCCTGGCCAGATTATGTATGAGTGAAAGTAAAATTTTCTTACAGGCTTAAAAGAAATAGCCAAGGAAATAAATACTTGTTTGGAAAAAAAATTCAAGCAAATGTCTGAAATGTAAAAAGTAAAATTTGGTCTCTCAGTCCCATTACCTCAGGAGTAACCATCGTTAATAGTTGGCGTTTGTATCATGCTTTAGAAATAAAATATGGGATTGCATTATTCATATCATGATGCAAAAAGCTGTTTTCACTCCACACGTATTGGACACATCTCTATGGCAGAACACAAAGATCTACCTCATTAGAATGGCAGTAGAAGTTTCCATAGTACGAATCCCTATAATTTTTTAACCATTTTTGATCAATGGACATCTAGGTTTTCCTACAGATTTTTCTATTTACAAGCCTGTATATTGAATCTAAATGTCTCACAGGTCCCGTTATAATTATAGCCACAGATCTTAACCAGTCGCAATTGGCGGTTGGTGGTTATTTTTATCCATATCTATTCCCAGAAAAGAAGGAATGGGGCAATCCACAGCCAGTGACTGGCCTGCCTACCCAGTACACGAATGTAACTATAAAACCTATTTTTTCCTTCTTCCATCCCAGCCTCCCCACCTCCTTCCCTCTCACATGCCTTCTCTCTTCCCCCCACATGGAAAAAAGTTTCCAAAAGAAAGTTCTGGGCTTAGCAACTAGGCTGATGTATCAAACTCGTTTAGACAAATGACTGCATTATATTTTTCTGGTTCCATATTCCTAGTTTTCTCCTACAAGTTCTCTGGATTTTTCTGCATTTACAACCTGATAACTATGGTCTCTGAGAGGATTTCCGGTGGCTGGAAGGTTTATGGTTGATGATGTAATGTAGTAGCAGTTTCACATCAAGTCCAGCATTCCTGAGTCTAACCAGGTACTCTTGAGCCCGAAGTATGGCGTTCTGAGTCTTCATGTTTGTGGTCCCCCTCCCTCGTCATGGAAAATAACAGAGTACACCAGTGAGCCGGAAACTGCACAAAGAGGACGGCTTTCAGACTTGCATGTTAGAAGGGCAGAGTTCTGTGTGTTGTGTTTGTACTGTCAGCCTATGAAAAACAGACAAGATTTAGTAAAAAAAAAAAAAAAGGAAGGCTATTTACTAGCGCAAAATACAAGATAGTTCACTTTACATATTTTCTTGATGGACACAAAGTGACATCCATACTGACTGACTGTCGGCATGTGCCTCTCCAGGAGCCAGGCTCTCTGTGATGGATCAGCCCGGCTCAGGCAAGTGTCAGGAAGATTATCAAAAGAAAGAGCTGTCTGTAGTTGTTCCCTTTCTGAAGGGATTGACAACTCACCCTAACAAAAGGAAACATTAGTGTGCTATTTGCGTCTCCGAGAAAGAGACTATGATAAGATGACGTGATAAATGGTGGGGTGGGGCTAGGGGTGGGAGGGAGGTTGCCATAAAAACACACAAGGTAGCTAAATCGTGTAGTGCGAAGAAAACCTCAGCTCGCACATTGATGAGGCCTATTTTTTTTAATTATTATTTTTAAAAATAAATTTATTTTTGGCTGCGTTGGGTCTTCATTGCTGCGCACGGACTTTCTCTAGTTGTGGCAAGCGGGGTCCACTCTTTGTTGCAGTGCGCGGGCTTCTCATTGCGGTGGCTTCTCCTGTGGAGCACGGGCTCTAGGTGCGTGGCCTTCAGTAGTTGTGGCTCGCGGGCTCTGGAGTGCAGGCTCAGTAGTTGTGGCGCACGGGCTTAGTTGCTTCGCGGCATGTGGGATCTTCCCGGACCAGGGCTCGAACCCGTGTCCCCTGCATTGGCAGGTGGATTCTTAACCACTGTGCCACCAGAGAAGCCCAAGACTTGTTTATTTTAATGGTCTGAACCCCAAAAGCGTCTGCAAAAATTTTAGCATAAGTTCTCTAGTGTTGCCAACAGCTTTAAGAGAACTCTTAAGAGAAATCTTAAATATTTTGTACCTTTTCTCTAGTTGCTTTACTGTGACCATTGGTAGCCTGCACGAGAAGACGCAGTGTACTGTGAAGCAAAAAGGAATTAGGCAGATCTCCTCCCTCCACAAGATCCAGAGTGGGGTCTACATTTGGCATGGCCCGGAATGGGTTTGTATAGTGGATTCACCGAGGGTGTTTATTATGATTCTGAAACTAACTGGATGAACTTGGGTGTATCCAAATAGGAAATTGACCCCTCGAGATGCTTTACCCCTCATTAATTGCAGGGATGGCACCGATTTCAAGTGTTTTCAGGTCATCTTGTCAGGCTGGCTTCCCGAGCTAATACACAGGAGTTGGTACGCGGTGAACAAGTTGCACGTGGAGATGAAAATGCTTTGACAGACAGCTGAAGTCCACACGGCACCTGCAGGAAGCAGTCACTTTTCTCCTCACTGACCCTGCATTCTCACAACATTCCTAGGTCCCCAAGGTGCTTCTGAGGGGGGGGGTCTCCTGCCCATGGCAAACGAGGCCATGTCTAGTAGGTGGTGGGACTCCTCTGGCCTGAGCAGAGGTGGTTCTAGATCTCAAGAGCTTGCTGTAGGAGCTTAGCTTTGGGCCAGGCTGGCCCCTCTAGGCGTCCTCAGGGTCTGGGCCTGGAGTGGGTCCTTAACAAATGCTTGCTGCACTTGGTTGATCCAGAGTTGCTGAGGGCTCTGGAGAGTTTTGTTTAGCATGGATCTCAAGAAGAGGATTCTGACTGAGCCTGGGTCTCTCTATGCTCCAGTCAAGTCCAAGGATCTCTGCCACCGATTCCTACCCATGCAAGCTTCCTACATGCACAGGCGTTGGCTTTTGGAGTTCATGATGGGAGTTTCCCAGTGAATCAAGACAGGCTCTTATATATGCATCTGAGAGGCCAGGTGCTGGCAGGGGTGGAGAGGAAAGTCTTCTGGGCTTTGTGCACTGTCAGCCATGTAAGCACCAACAGGGTAGGAAATAGCACTTCCTGTCCACATTTGGGTGTAGGTAGAAAACATGGTCAATACCAAATACCAGTAATAACAATGGGGGAGGGGGGCTTTCTGATTTTTTAGAAAGTGCTTCTTTCTGCTCTTTGGGTGCTGGCCTCTACCATTACATCCTTTGATGACCAACTTCACTATATATATATATATATATATATATATATTTTTTTTTTTTTTTTTTTTTTTTTTTTAGTGGTATGCGGGCCACCCTCAGTTGTGGCCTCTCCCGTTGCGGGGCACAGGCTGCTGTGGCCTCTCCCGTTGCGGAGCACAGGCTCCGGACGCGCAGGCTCAGCGGCCATGGCTCACGGGCCCAGCCGCTCCGCGGCATGTGGGATCCTCCCAGACCGGGGCGCGAACCCAGTTCCCCTGCATCGGCAGGTGGACGCGCAACCACTGCGCCACCAGGGAAGCCCCCCACTATATTTTTTAAATGCCGTACTTTCTCCTGAGACTTAGAGCAGTTTGAATCTTGGTGTGATTAACCTTTAGTCTCTGAGGTGTTTACATTTCCCTGAAAGCTGTTCTTTTAAGGATGACTGGGTGGGAGGCTGCGGTGATCTGTCCACTCACGGTGATGGGAGGGCTACAGTGAACAGTAAGGCGCGTCTCTGTTGGTCAGTGGGAGTGACATGCTCAGGTTATGCCAGTCACTAATTTGGTGACTTCAACAGCATTGGGAAGCCCTCACCTGCCCACAGAGGAGACCAGATACAGGTCTGGGTCTTTCCACATTTAGGTGACCTCTGGGAGACAAACTTGACTCCCTCTCCCTGGGCCGATCTTTATCGTTTGAAGGACTCTTGGCCCTGTTTGAGCCCCTAGAGAACCCTTTCAGGAGCCCCTGGATCTAAAGTGATTTAGAAACAAGTAGTTGAGGGAAATGGTGAATAAGCAGAAAGTCGGAGAAGGAAACTCTTGTGAGGACTGGGGAGAAGAAGGCAGGCAAGCAAGCTAGAAAGGGCAATCAGGGGTCCTGAAAGGAAAAGAGAGGGAGGCTGTGTGTGTTAGAGAAACAGAGGAAGAGAACAAGCAGTAAGAAGGCAGGGTAAAGAAATCAAAGTACTTGAGTGAAAACCAAAAAAAAAAGGCAACAACCAAAAGCAAACCACAATAACAGCATCAAAACCCAGAGAATGGTGTCCTGCCCCAAAATTTCTCAGGTCAGCAACACCCACCAGGTAATCTGACAGTGACACCAGGTGGCTGATGAGACCGCACATGAGTTAGCCTAAATTATTTTACCCTAAAATGACAAGCTTTGTTCTATAAACCAACCCTTAAGTTGAAACAGAATTGTAAGGAACCTAGATACCATGTAATCCAATGTCCTCATTTTACAGCTAAGGACACTGGGTCCTCAAATGATAAAAAATGACCAAACAAACAAACAAAAAATGCAATACCATTGTGCAGACATGGCACTTCACTTAAACAACTGCATGACTTCAGCTTTTTGTTGTTATTAATCTTTTAACAAATAAAATCTACCTTAGAGTTCACTGCCTTTTGGTCAACAATGGGGAACTAATATGAAAACACAAATTGTGATGATCTGGGCATTATATTTGATCAATGTGCAGATGCACACAGGAGATTACTATAGCAAGTTAATCAAGAGGAAGAATCATCACAAACACATGTACAGTAACTTTTGACATGAAACAGATTATTGAAGAGAGAGCACAATTTGACGAGTGTCGTCTTTCCCTTACAGTCATCCCTTGGTACCCGCAGGGGACACCAAAGTCCTTGGATGCACAAGTCCATTATATAAAATGGTGTAGTGTTTGCATATAACCTATGCACATCCTCCCATATACTTTAAATCATCTCTAGATTACTTATAACACCTAATACAAGGTAAATGCCAGGTAAATACTTGTAAATACAGTGTAAATGCCATGTAAATTGTTACTGGTGTGCAGCAAATTCAAGTTTTGCTTTTTGGAACTTTCTGGATCTTTTTTCCAAAATATTGTCAGTCCTCTGTTGGTTGAATCCATGGATGTGGAACCCGAGGATACAGAGGACTGCCTGTATCCTCTACAAAGTTACAGAGAGCCACTTGCTATTCTAGAAGTAATATCAGATGTAGCTCATGTGCTTTTGGAAGTTTTTAAAGAATATCATACAGTAGACTTATCAAATGTAAGCAAGAACAGGAATTCGAAATAGTTTTGGTGTCTTATACAGTCGGTTAGCATGCAGGGGTCTGTTTGTCCTAGTTATATCCGACGATGGTTTCATCTAAATTATATACCCAATGAAGCATTTGATGAAAAAAAAATGTTCGATATTAGAACGTGAATCAGCAAATATTGGGTATGTAGAATATTACGCTGGACCTTTAAAAGCAATTTGTGTCTTGGGAAAACAGCAAAAAATATTCTTACAGGGAGGAAAATGAAGAAAGGAAAATATTTGGGGATGGTTGCTACTGATATGGTATATTGAGAACTGGTTCTCTAAATCAAAATTTCTTACGTGGCTACGTCTTATCAATTATTGAAACTAAAAGAAAATATCTTTATGATTTCACAGGGTGGTTTATTTAGTTTGATTTATTTTATTGGCTTTTTTTTTTTTTTTTTTTTTTTTTTTTTTTACAGCTGTAAGGCCGTTTCCTGCTTTTGCTTTGGTCAAATTAAAGGGAAGAGAAAAATATCAAACAAGAAAATAGCTATGTTAAGTGAAATCGATGAACATTCAGAAGAACACAAATGCTTTGCCACTTTTGTGAACAATTTCCCATCTCTGCGTGTTTATGGGCCCCCCCGCCGAGCATCTCTGTGTATTTACTAATTGCCGGTGGTGTCCCCTCACCAATGATGGGCGCGCAGGCTGTAGAACAGGCTGCTCAGTGTCACTGTCAGGAAGTCAGCCTCTACCTGAGGGAACAGAGCATGCAGGGTCAGGCCCCCCTGAGGCAGTCTTTCATCTGTGCCTCTAGGTCATCTCTGGAAATCTGGCGAGAAGCCGCCACCAAACAGAGTGGGGAGGGCAAGAACGTGCTGCCTGTGCAGCTCACCTACCAAAACCCCAGTTGTCATCATTGCTCGCAGTAGGTGCCCTGATCAGATGCACAAGCCAACGATTCTGTTGTGGCAGTCACATTGATAATGGCCCAACATTTATAATGCGTCCGTGCATGTCTAAATGAATCTGTATCATTAAAACAATATGCACAGAACACAATTACAAATTCTTCATTGACAGACATTCTAACCAGGCTGCTGCTGGTTCTTTTAGCTGAATTGTTATGAAATACTAACTTGGCCTTTTTTTTTTTTAAACGGGGGGAGGGGGGGCCATACGTTCCCTTTCTAATTTTTGAAGCTCTGTCTTGTGGCAAAACATTATTATTCCACTTGTCCCAAATTAAACAATTTAATATTTTAGAAAACAACTTTTCCCTATTTAAATGAAATCAAGTAATGCAGTTTGCAAAGTAAACGGCAAGGTTTCATCTTTTAGACAAAAAAAAATTAAAAGAAAGACCTGTATTGTCTATTTAACAATCGAAATGCTCCAATAAAATAAAATAAAATCGTGGTATCATAATAATGAGTTCTCTTTCAAATGGTTTGCTCTGAACTGAATTATGTTCTTTATGTAATCAAATGACAAATGGTTTAATTCAGTATCAAATATTCATGAGCAGTAAATGTGCTGCATCACCAGAATGGGGGCAAAATCATAAACAAATACTGTAGCATGAACAGAGATGGAAGCTAACGGAAGTGGACGTCTGCACTGGTTTTCAATGTTATTGTGGCTTTGAGTCCAAGAGAGAGAAGAAAGAAAGGGAACGCTCCCTTTCCTAACCATCCTAAGGTGCGACTGTGGTGAAAATGAAAGGGAGAGAAAGGAATGTGGATATCGATTCTCATGGCTCCTTCTCAGATCAGAAGGCTAAAGGCAGATCAGGGATTAGACCACAATGTGACAGAAATTCCTAGACACTTCAGAATGGATCAGGGTAGTATTTCTTTATTAGAAAAGAGAGTATGTGAATTGAATCATGTTTTTTCCTTTAAGGTTAGAATGGCTAATTATCCTGAATCTGAATTTAATAATGGAGTGAGTTCTGACCATCCAGGGAACTAGATGAGAGCTTATCCTGCCCATCACCTACCTGGCTGCACTGTTTGCCCTGTACATGGCAAGACTTCATGGGAAGACAGGTCTTTGGAAATAATGGAAATTGCAACTGGAAAACCCAGCTGTATCCTGTAGGCTCTGAGAGTCTTCTTAGACGTCCCTGGAACAAACCAATTAATTTAGAATAACACATTTCTTCTTTTAGCCTCAGCCAAATACTCTCAATGCCACGCAGGTCTCTCTGTCTGTTTCTCTCTGTCTCTCTCTCTCTCCCAGCAGTGCTTTGCCTCACAGGGGGCCCCATGCCACCATTTCCCAGCTGCCATGTTCAGACTTTTCTAGAACTCATGAGATGAGAAAAGGTTGAACCCCACCCAGTGTGTGAGGCAGGCCATTAGAGGAGCTCTATTCCCATCCCTGTAAGCAGTCATTTGGAGTTGCCTAAGAAATCTCTAAGAACTCCACAAAATTGAAATCAGCCCTCCCAAATGGCATAAAGAGTTTTTGGTTGTTAACTCTACCATCTCCTGTTAGCTAAGCTCATTTGTTTTCCCTCCTGAGAGAAGAGCTCTTGCGTCTAATCACACCTAATCTTTCTGCAAAGATGTTTTCCTAAAAAACTGTGTAAATCAAGTTTTGTAAATCTAATCATATGTTTTATGCATCAGGGGAACTTGAAATGTAAAGGAATCCCATGGTGCATCCTTCTGTAAAATGAAGATTTGCTCCCTTGTTATTCATTTTTGTAAATCTGAATAATTATTCAGTGGGTTGAAGGAGGTATGCTTTTATTTAGGTTTTTGCATTTGGTGTCTTTCCATTTCTTACTTTCAGTGAGCCCGCAAATGGGCACACATTCCACCTTTAGAGGAAGGAAACATAGCAAACACACTCTCTGATTCTTAGGTCATAAAGAGCCTCCAAATTCTGTGCCAATAATCATAATGAGTCATCGTCTGATTGAAAAAAAAAAACAAAACAGCAGAAAACCTTGCCCCTATCACATATCATAAAGCCAGAGGTCCATTCCAGACTGTCTCAGATCTGTCCCTTCCCTTCATCTTTCTATTTGGGAAATTAAAAGATGCACAGAGTTCTCAATTTAAAATAGGATAGTGTCTATTAAAGCTTTACCTAGCAGGAATTCGCCAAATAGGGACATGAAGTTACTCAGCCACCAGGGATCCTGGAGAGTCTGGTCTCTGAAGATGAAGTTAGAAATGAGGAATGTTTACTGTTCATTCTTCTATTCGACAGAAACCCACAGGGTCCTATAGCAAGGAAAGGCTTAGCAATCCGAGCAGAGTGAAACCAGATTCCCAAAGTTTGTGCAGCAGACTTCACTCCTAAGGGCAACTTTCTTGAGGTATTTTTCCACCCTTCATCCCCTGGATCGCAATTAAGGGAAACATTTTTTTTAGACATGTCTTTTCCCCCACGATACTAAAGCAGGGCTGTTCTTTCTCTCTCTCCTTCCCTCCTTGCCATCCTCCCTTCCTTCTTTCCTTCTTTTTCTTTCTTCCATCTAGATGGGCAATGCAAAGGGTCTGATATTTGAAAATATAATTTTATTAGTGAGGAACTTGTCCTACAAGGACCTTGTTTTAATTTGGGAAATTTCCCAAACCTAAATTCCCGGTCCAGAGGAGCCCGATTCGATCCAGGCTGGGCAAACTGGAGTATCTTTCAGTAAAAGGGTGATAGCCAAGGGGAAGTAAGAACCACAAATGGCTGAACATCGATGTCAGCTCAAGTCCTTGGAAAGAGCCACTGAGAATAGAGTGGCTGACTGAAAGCTCACTCAATTAGGGCATCAGCACTTGCAGGAATGAAATAACGCCGGACGGCGTTACGAAGCGCTTTGGCTGCCAGCAGGCGGAGCTCTAGCTCCGGAAACCCGTCAGTGGTCGCGGAAAGCTCTTCACCGAGTCTAGATCTTTCCAAGGAGTTGAAAGCTCTGTGGTCGTAGAGGTGGTAAGAAGACCCACGAGTGACGTCGCTGAACCAGAAACAGAGGTCTCCCTTCGCATGGGCTCTGGACGAGGAGAGCAGTTAATACCTTTATAGCAACAGAGCTAAAAGAGGCATTTTAAGAGCCAGTGACCAAAGTCTTACGAAGACATCAGAGATAAAGCATCTTCTTCCTCCTTCTTTCCCTTCCTCTGCCCCTGGACACAACTCTGTTTCTTGGGGACCGGGACCGCGGTCTGATGGGACACTCCAAAGACACATTTGGCAGGGGGAACCTCCCGGGCTGTACAAGCTGCCAGTGGTTGGACTGAACCGCATTTCTCGATGCCCTCCATCAGTTCTGGGTCACAGCTGGGCCCCTGCTGCTCTCATTTTTTTTAGGCAGGAGACACAGAAAACCCTTCAGTTGTAACTCTATCAGGGCCAAGAGGCTCCACTTACCATGTCTTCTGTGCTTGTTGTAGAAGGTTCTGCAGAGAGAGAAAGGCAGCCCCACGAAAGGCAGACACATAATATAAAAACCATTCCAGCCCATGAAATATCTGAGAAGCAGCCGGGCTCCCCCCGGCTTGTTCCAAGCTGTCTCAGTGTTCCACATGACAGTGTCCCTAGGGAGTTTCCAGGTATTTCGGGGACAAAAAACTTCTGCCTTACAGAGTTTGAGAAAGGCTGTACCGCTATCCATGCATTCCCCCCTTCCCCACCTCTCCTGGCAAGAAAGCTTGTTACCACTTCAAATGAACAAGTGAAGAAACCAACTTAATTTTCTTTAATACAACATTTCCATAATTGATCTGACCATGAAATATTTTTTTCCCCTATCCAGACAGTACCTATACCCCGGGCACTTGTGTTCTATGGAGCACACTTTGAGAAATGTTGAGTATGCATAAAAGAGCCACGTTCTAGGGGTGAAGAAACTTGTGTGGTTCTGCAGATTGGCTCTGAATTTAACTGTTATGATTTTTATTTTTGGCGTTGCCACATGGCTTGTGGGATCTTAGTTCCCCGACCAGGGATTGACCCCCTGGCCCTTGGCAGTGAAAGCATGGAGTCCTAACCACTGGACCGCCAGGGAATTCCCTGTTGTTATGATTTGTGATGAGTCATCTAGTCTCTCTGGGCCTCAGTTTCCTCTTCCGTAAAGTGATGATTCTTCAGTTCTACACATCTACGTGGATCCTGGCTGCAATGGGAATCCCAGATGTTCAGATACATTCAGAGCTCCTAAAACCTGTGTTTCAGAAGATGGAAATTGGTCACATGTTTATGTGGAAAGCAAGTTGTGAACTTTTGTCTATGAGCAGACAAAATTGACAAAAATCGTACGACAGGAGGAGGCCATATTCCTTTCTCTTTGTATTTGGTTTATAAACCACACTAGTCCTGTGGCTACTTCTATGTGTTTTTATCTGTCCGCTTTACTTAGTCAATGGATTAGCTGCATGCATGGTTCTCTGTGCTTTCCATGTGCAAAACTGCAAGGGTTTTGTTTTGATTTAGTTTACGTAATGAATGAATTTTAATTGTTGAGGACATTTATCCGGAATCTTAACAGGGATTCCACAGATTGCAAAGGACATACAGGCTTCTCTGAGCAGCAGCAAGAACCAGAATGCCTGCTGGTGGTGGTTAGGGACTGGCGTTGATGAAACAGTGCAAGTTGGAAAGCGTACAGCCAGAGGTTTTGCTAAAAGAGCTGTAAGGAATAGTGGTTTAAGTATCGGGTCCTCTGGGATGAAAGGGCCTTTCTGCTCTTTCCCCAGGTCCCTGCCTCTCCTTCTCTTGGAAGTAGAAATGGTATTACCATGAATGCCTTTCCTTGGGGATATTGGTGAGGTGAATCAGAAGGAAGATGGGGAAACGGGGGTTTGTCATATGTTACTGGACATCCGTCTTGCGCATGCCCATCTGCAAGTCCTTGTTCAGCAATGTTGAACGAATCCAGCAGATATTGGTTGAGCACCTACTATGTGCCAGGTGCTTATTCTCACCAAGTAGAAGGTCTTCTCTTCCAAGCTCTGGCGCAAATTCAGGCTCCTTTCTGGAGCCTTCACGGATACTTGCAGGCTTCACTGATAGCTGCCAAATGCTAAAAGGTTATAGTTGGATCAGGCAGCTTAGCACTCATTATATCCTGCCTTGTTGCTGTAGTTTTATATGAATTCCTAACTAAGATGTAAGCTTCATGAGAGCAGGGACTACATCCTAACACTCTTTTCCTTGCGCATGGCACCTCTATCAATACAACTCACCAAATCACAGCAGAATCTGGGGAATCCTTCAGACAACAGGTCTCTGCACCTCAGAGTATTAAAACGTGTTTTTGAGCCAATGGTGTATGTTGCGTGTTAAGTGCTCATAACTATCTATTTTGTCTACTCTCTTTGTTTCAGTGGGTTTTTGTTAGTTTCAGAAACAGAGGTTTACTTCTCAGTATTGGTTGTTGATAATGTAGTGCACTAACATTTGTTGAACTCTGCAGAATTAAGTGCCTTTCTGGGTGGTCTGAATTCATCTCCAAAGGCAGCTTCCACTGATGTGGTCTTTTCCCTGGCTTTCTGTTTTACTAGTTTGTGGCTAATTATGAGGGTTTCAGTCAGTTTGATGACCACAGATGGCACCAACACTCCAGATGGCCCAGAAGAGGATTTGTGGGGCTGTGCGGTCTGGGCTCCTTCAGAGAGACCCGCAGGGAGATGAGCAATACGATTGTGGGCGTTTGTCTCTGCCTTTCACACGTCTCTCCTCCTGGCATCACTGCCCACCTTCTGGAGCCACTCCCTCTACCTATTCTGGAACCCAATTTTTTTTTTTAATTTAATTATTTTTGGCTCTGTTGGGTCTCCGTTGCTGCGCGCGGGCTTCCTCTAGTTGCGGCGAGCAGGGGCTACTCTTCATTGTGTTGCGCGGGCTTCTTACTGCGGTGGCTTCTCTTGTTGTGGAGCAGGGGCTCTAGGCGCGCGGGCTTCAGTAGTTGTGGCACGTGGGCTCAGTAGTTGTGGCTCGCAGGCTCTAGGGTGCAGGCGCAGTAGTTGGGGTGCACGGGGGAAACATGATTTTGCATTTTTTTCTACAAAAAATTAATTGATTTACCTGGAAGTGATTTAAAAAAATTTAACTAATTAATTTATGGCCGTGTTGGGTCTCCGTTGCTGCGCGCGGGCTTCCTCTAGTTGCGGCGAGCAGGGGCTACTCTTCATTGTGTTGCGCGGGCTTCTTACTGCGGTGGCTTCTCTTGTTGTGGAGCAGGGGCTCTAGGCGCGCGGGCTTCAGTAGTTGTGGCACGTGGGCTCAGTAGTTGTGGCTCGCAGGCTCTAGAGTGCAGGCTCAGTAGTTGTGGTGCACGGGCTTAGTTGCTCCGTGGCATGTGGGATCTTCCCAGACCAGGGCTTGAACCTGTGTCCCCTGCATTGGCAGGCGGATTCTTAACCACTGCGCCACCAGGGAAGTCCCTGGAACCCAATTTAGGTGTTCCCTGCTGCAGGGTTATTGCCTAAGTAGGGTGGGGGCTGATGAGCCTTTACAGCGGGGTCCCTTCCAAGTGTGCACTTGCATGAAAAATCGATCTGGAATATCCGGAAGTCTTTCACAAAGCCTAACTTGACTGGTCTTTCCCAATTACCCTAATTTGTAACCTTTGCACAATAGTTTTTAGGGTCCACAGAATGCGTCCATGCACAGAGTCAGCTGTGCTGTAAACATCCAGGTGAAGTGAGGGGAGTGGTGGAGAGGCCGAGGGCAGGTGACTGACACAAAGAGGGAGGGAGAGGTGGCAGGGCTGGAACCGGGTTCTTCTGACCCTCCCCTGCCCTGTGTTTTGCCTTGTATTATGGTTATTGGCGGATACGTCTCCTATCCTCAGGGCCTGTAGTAAGATGTAGAGGACAAGTATGCAGTCTGCAAACCTGGGGCTGAAAGTCGGCCTGCCCCTCACACACCAGTGGACAGTACTGATGATAATGACAGCTCCCGTGATTGAGTACTCACCATGTACGAGGAACTGTACACATTTTACCTCGTTGTCTTAGTCTGTTTGGGCTGCTAATGCCAGAGACTTGCTAACACCCTGCTAATACCCGGCTGGCTTATCAACAACAAACATTCTTTCCTCACAGTTCTGGAGGCTGGGAAGTCCAAGATCAGGGCACTAGCAGCTTCGGTGTCTGGTGAGGGTATCTGTTTCCCGGTTCATAGACCGCTGCCTTCTCGCTGTGTCCTCTCATGGCAGAAGCGGGGAGAGAGCTCTCTGGGTTCTCTTTTAAAGGGCACTAATCGCATTCATGAGGCTCTACCCTCATGACCTCATCACTTCCCAAAGGCCCCACTTCCAACTACCATCGTATTGGGGATTAGGATTTAACATAGGAATTTAGGGGGGACACAGACATTCAGTCTGGAGCACTCATTTAATACTCATGACAGCCCGAGAGGCATATATTCCTTTTTTTTGGCTGTGCCGTGCAGCCTGCAGGATCCCGACCGGTGATCAAACCTGGCCCTCAGCAGCGAGAGCATGGAGCCCCAACCACTGGACCGCCAGGGAATTCCCGAGGCCTATATTCTCATCCTGTTCTACAGTGCAGATTAGAGCAAGGGTTCACGGTCACTTACTGATGCTGCTAGGATTGAAAGCCATATTTTGTCTGTTTTTAGCCAGTGATTATTTACAGTTTCTGTATTGGTTGTTGAGAGGTTTAAATAAGATAAGTAGCATGGTGCCAGCCTGACCCACAGTAAGCTCACAATAAACACTAGGTCTTTCTCTCCTTTCCCTTGAGTCTAGGGACCTAATCACCCCCCCCTCTAACCCCCGCCAGATAGATAGTCCGTATGTAATAGTGCTTTGTATAAGTTGATTCTCAATAAAGGTTTCTTTGAGTTAAATGGAAATCAAAGCTGGGAATGAGGAAATCCTTTTGCTTTTCTAAGCAGGTGGAGGAAATATATGAAGACCCAAGCAACCATATTGCAAAGGTTGCTGGCATCTGTGCTGCAGCTTAATGACGCCAGAGCTGTGGCTTTGGTCCCCAAACACCATCTCTGGTTCTTCACCCATCTCTCTGGCTTCTCTTTCTCTGTTCACCTGTTATGCGGTTATATTCCCAGCACCCACTCAGCTTGGAGCCCCACACCTCATACGTAATGCATCTTGTACTGAATTCATTATTCCCTCGTCCCGCCTAGCTGCTTTTCTTTTTAAGCTTATTTGTATCATTTCAGGTAATGATGGTTTTATTGTAAAAATACATACGTGAGAGAACCTGGTAAGGCTGAAAAAACAAAAACAAAACCAGGCTTCAGGGGAAGAGAAACCACAGTGGATCAGGAAAAGCAGAATCCCAGAGCAGCTCTGGGAACATACACAGCAGGAGCTGGGGTGCTTTTAGTCTGGTCCCGATTGCTAACCTTACTCAGCTATCCTCCAGGGTCTGCCAGACTCTGTACTTGTTACTGAGTGGCTGGTCCACCCTACATGCTGTGCATCTTTTTCTTTTTACCTCATCGCCGCTTCTGTTAACTTCCCTCTTCCTCACCTTGACTATAGAGTTTGCTCCTGCATAACTTTGGCTTGCCTTGACCCCTCACAGCCCGACTCTAGCTCAGGGAAGCACTGTGCATCCTGCCATCTTCAGCTTCCCCTGATGGTTGCCACTGAATCTTACGGAATCGTTCTCTCAGTACTTTTTGTTTTTTTGCGGTACGCGGGCCTCTCACCGCCGTGGCCTCTC
>NC_041215.1:78730354-78731598 GCF_002837175.3 Physeter macrocephalus
CGGCAGGCGGACTCCCAACCACTGCGCCACCAGGGAAGCCCTCTCTCAGTACTTTTGCAGTTCAGATTGGAGAGAACCTGATTGCCAAGCACATCCTTTCTTGCCAGACCACCTTACTGGTTATTGACCAGTATATATGGATTTGCTACGCTCGGGTCAGATCCAGTCCAGTCAGCTGTGGCCAAGGGTAGGACCTCTGGGCTGCCTTTCTTCAAGAGTGTTTCTACAACCCAAATTCTCATGCTAAGTGAAAAAGCCAGTTGTAAAGGATCGTATGCTGTATGATTCCACTTTTATGAAATGTCTAAAATAGAAAAATCTATAGAGACAGAAAGTAGATGAGTGGTTGCCTAGGGCTGGGGGTGGGTAAGGAATTGGAAGATGATAGTTAAGGGGTGTGGTGTTTCTTTTGGGGTGATGAAAATGTTTTAAAATTGATTGTAGTGATGGTTGCAAAATTCTGTGCATGCACTAAAAGCTGTTAAAGTGTACACTTTATTTATTTTTATTACCTTTTTTAGCTCAAAGGTTTTAAAACATATCTTTATGGTAGTTGCTTATGAGTCTTTTTTTTTTTAAGTGAACATCCATCATCTCATGTAGACATAATATTAAAGAAATAGAAAAATTTTTTCCTTGTGATGAGAACTCAGGATTTACTCTTAACAACTTTTGTACACAACATACAGCAGTGTTCATTATATTTATCACATTGTACATGACATCCCTAGTACTTATTTATCTTATACTAACTGGAAGTTTGTACCTTTTGACCACCTTCATCCAATACCCCCTCCCCTCACCCCCTGCCTCTGGTAACCACAAATCTCACCTTTTTTTCCTCTGAGTTTGTTTCTTTGTTTTTGAATTATAATTCACCTATTACACTGTGTTAGTTCCTGGTATACAAAATAGTGGTTTGATATTTCTATACATTTCAAAATGATCACCATGATAAATCTAGTTATCGTTGAAAGTGCACACTTTAAATGGGTAAACTGTATGGTAAGTGAATTATATCTGAATAAAGGTGCTTTTTTAAAAAAAGTGTTTGCGGGGAGTGGGAGAGGTAAGCTGGGACGAAGTGACAGAGTGGCATGGACATATATACACTACCAAATGTAAAATCGATAGCTAGTGGGAAGCAGCTGCATAGCACAGGGAGATCAGCTCGGTGCTGTGTGTCCACCTAGAGGGGTGGGATAGGGAGGGTGGGAGGGAGGGAGACGCAAGAGGGAGGAGAT
>NC_041215.1:78731758-78734128 GCF_002837175.3 Physeter macrocephalus
CCGCGGAGCGGCTGGGCCCGTGAGCCATGGCCGCTGAGCCTGCGCGTCCGGAGCCTGTGCTCCGCAACGGGAGAGGCCGCAGCAGAGGAAGGCCCGTATACCACAAAAAAATAAATAAATAAATAAATAAATAAAAGATAAATAAAAAGTGTTTGGTGGGTAGTTTTCCATAGGAGGGGCTGAGGATACGGAAGGTACCATATCCTTCTTGTTTATTCTAATAAATGCCACACTCTCTACCCATTTTGCCAAATCCAAGCTCTGGAATTTATCCTGACATCTTCAAATCTTTCAGTTCATGGCTTACTTCCTTCCCTGATTCCAACTCTTAGTGCAGGAGTTGGGCCTCAGTTTGGGTCAAGTGCTCCTCCTCTGTGCTCCAGAAGCATCTCATACATGAGCATCTCTTTTATTATTCCATATCCTACTTGATGCCACACTAGCAAGTCTCTGGGGGTCTTTCAGCATTCCTAGCATGCTGCCTGATGCGCTAGGTACCTAAGAAGGTTTCTTGCGTGGATGGGATGGAAGGATGGAATGGTTGGATGGGATAGAAGGAGGGAAAGGGCCAGTTATCGTCTCTGCCCATGACCACTGCCTTAGCAGTCCTACCAGTCACCTAAGGTATGTGCGCCAGTGGGAGAGTGGCTGCAGGATGGGTAGATGCATGCAGCCCCAACTTTCTCATCTACCCAGGAATCCAAAACACAGCTGTTGTTGTTGCAGTTTAGCCCATTTCTGTCAGAGCAGTTATCTGGGGCAACTGGCAAACTTCCAAGGACTCGGTTTCCACTCACTGTGATGTGTGTTGCGTTTCCAACGTTCTCTGGGGCATGATATGCTCCTTGGGGTGAGGGCAGACCCAGCACTAACAACGCATTATCGACCCGATGTTTCCAGTCATTTCTCTTCCGTGCCAAGCCCATTGGCTGGAAGGTTTGGGGCAGGGTGGAAAGGCAGGAGGGTGGGACAAGGAGGAGGGGAGGAGGAATGGCCTTCTCCGAAAACAACGATTGATTTGAAATATGAAATGTCTTATTGATAAAAGCAAAGCCTAGATGGAAGGAAGCAGTTTGATATAGCACACTATTTGAAAAAATCATGTGCATCTGTTTGGCACAATATACAACATAATGACAGCAATCTTCCCTGTTTGTATCTATTCATCTGATTATACAGAGTAACAATTCTTTTAGTTACACATTTATTTACCCAGGGATTTTTTTAATGGATAATAAGTTAGTAAATCAGATAGCATGTGTTCTGGATAATACTTTAGTAAACTGTCTACCACACAAGACAGTTGCAATTCACATTTTATATAATATCCAACATTTCATTAATACACAGCACAATGTGAGGCTATGAGCAGCTCTTCAAGAAGGACAAAGCAGATTTTAATGATTATTTAATACTGTTTGATCTAGACACATATTATGTTGAAAAGCTGCAGATTTCAGTCCTGCAATGCACCACAGATGTAACGAGAAATGCGGACTTATTTGAAGTAGAATCCAGTGGCCTTCTTTTGAGGCAGTTGCCATCACTGTTTGTGCTGAAGTTTCTTGTCTTTGCCTCAAGGATACATTCTGAGTTTTTTCTAACTGGTGAAAATCCAGACTTGAACCCCCAAACATACATTGTTCCATGGCAAAATAATGAACACTAAGGTAGAGTGGAGAGCATTTAATTTAGGCCAATGAAATATGATAATAAAAATAAGAATAATTCTTCCCCTCTTTCTGAAGTGAACACAGAAGTCAACAAAATTCCTGGTCCTTTCTAGAATGTCGAGTGGGCAGAAGTCTGCTGAAGACTTGAAGATGGAAAAAGAGCAGCGCTAAGGAGAAGGGCTTGTGACTTTTTCCTGCTCACATACCCCTGGGTGGGGCTGCCAGGAGAATGAAGCTGCAGCACGCACTTGCAAACGTTCACTCCCTCTGTGCCTCCTTACAGAGCTCATGGGGTATCTCCAGGTCATTAAGAGGAGGTCTGTTGTGGTCTTAAGACCACATTATGTGTCTTAGTTTAAAGAAAATGCCTTGCATCAGATTCCCATTGCTCCACACGTTTGTAGGGTATCACTGGAAATGGACACCAGAACCTTTACGACTCAGCAAGTCATCCAACAGGGAGCCTCCGGGCTGCTTCAAGTAGTCATTTCCTAAAGCGGGGAAAACCTACACATTATATCTGCGGAGATATAGTCAACAGCAGACCTTTCTGTTCCTCCTATGGTGTGGCATGGGACAGTGTTACTGCCTATGGATATGGTGTTCACACTTGCCTTTTTTTTTTTTAACATCTTTATTGGAGTATAACTGTTTTACAATAGTGTGTTAGTTTCTCCTTTACAACAAAGTGAATCAG
>NC_041215.1:78735374-78745943 GCF_002837175.3 Physeter macrocephalus
GTGTGTTAGTTTCTGCTTTACAACAAAGTGAATCAGTTATACATATACATATGTTCCCATATCTCTTCCCTCTTGTGTCTCCCTCCCTCCCACCCTCCCTATCCCACCCCTCTCGGTGGTCACAAAGCACAGAGGTGATCTCCCTGTGCTATGCGGCAGCTTCCCACTAGCTCTCTATTTTACATTTGGTAGTGTATATATGTCCCTGCCACTCTCTCACTTCGTCACAGCTTACCCTTCCCCCTCCCCATGTCCTCAAGTCCATGCTCTAGTAGGTCTGTGTTTTATTCCCGTCCTACCACTAATCTCTTCATGACATTTTTTTTTCTTAGATTCCATATATATGTGTTAGCATACGGTATTTGTTTTTCTCCTTCTGACTTACTTCACTCTGTATGACAGACTCCAGGTCTATCCACCTCATTACAAATAACTCAGTTTCATTTCTTTTTATGGCTGAGTAATATTCCATTGTATATATGTGCCACATCTTCCTTATCCATTCATCTGTTGATGGACAGTTAGGTTTCTTCCATGTCCTGGCTATTGTAAATAGAGCTGCAATGAACATTTTGGTACATGACTCTTTTTGAATTATGGTTTTCTCAGTGTATATGCCCAGTAGTGGTATTGCTGGGTCGTATGGTAGTTAAACTAACTTCTTCATGGAACTTTTTGCTTTTTTGGAGTTATAGGTACTTTCTTTTGACACATTAATACCATTACTTTCCCCCAAGGCTCTGGGGGCTATTTATAAGGCACAACAATCCTCCAAAACCCTCCCCCAAAACAAAAACAACCCACTCATAATCTGGAAGTTAAATTATGTAAGCAATATGGTTGTGATTAGAAATATTAATGCTTATTGGAGGAAATGCTCCAAAATGCTAACAATGACCATACTTGTTGATTAAAGGTAGATGTAAAAACTCTCCAAACTAGGGCTTCTCTGGTGGTGCAGTGGTTGAGAATCTGCCTGCCAGTGCAGGGGACATGGTTTCTAGCCCTGGTCCGGGAAGATCCCACATGCCGCGGAATCTGCCTGCCAGTGCAGGGGACATGGTTTCTAGCCCTGGTCCGGGAAGATCCCACAGGCCGCGGAGCAACTAAGCCCGTGCGCCACAACTACTGAGCCTGCGCTCTAGAGCCTCCGAGCCACAACTACTGAGCCTGCGTGCCACAACTACTGAAGCCCGTGCACCTAGAGCCTGTGCTCTGCAAAAAGAGAAGCCACCACAATGAGAAACCTGTGCACCGCAACGAAGAGTAGCCCCTGCTCACCACAACTAGAGAAAGCCTGTGCGCAACAACAAAGACCCAACACAGCCAGAAATAAATAAAAAATAAAAAAAATTTTTTTTAAAAAACAAGGGCTTCCCTGGTGGCGCAGACTGAGCCTGCGTGCCACAACTACTGAAGCCCGTGCACCTAGAGCCTGTGCTCTGCAAAAAGAGAAGCCACCACAATGAGAAACCTGTGCACCGCAACGAAGAGTAGCCCCTGCTCACCACAGCTAGAGAAAGCCTGTGCGCAACAACAAAGACCCAGCACAGCCAGAAATAAATAAAAAATAAAAAAATTTTTTTTTAAAAAACAAGGGCTTCCCTGGTGGCGCAGTGGTTGAGAATCTGCCTGCCAATGCAGGAGACACGGGTTTGAGCCCTGGTCTGGGAAGATCCCACATGCCGCGGAGCAACTAGGCCCGTGAGCCACAACTACTGAGCCTGCGCATCTGGAGCCTGTGGCCCGCAGTAAGAGAGGCCGCGATAGTGAGAGGCCCCCGCACCGCGATGAAGAGTGGCCCCCGCTTGCCGCAAATAGAGAAAGCCCTCGCACGAAACGAAGACCCAACACAGCCAAAAAAAAAAAAAAAAAAAAAATCCACCCAAAAAACTATCCAAACTAAATTCAAACACTCTTGAGATTTTAAAAACTGTTTATATCTGTAGTCCTAGTTATCATTTTCTTCCAAGACAATGGCTCTGGGTCATTCAGGAGAGCCTTCCTTCCTTCCTTCCTTCTTTTTTCTTTTTTCAAAAATGTGTATCTTACTTGAATGACCTGCTCTAATAAAAGCTTTTTATTTTAAACATATGAGAGTAGAGATTAAAACACTAGCAATTTTTTGCTGAAAGTCCTTCAAAATGAACAAATATGCGCTTCCAAAGCCTTCTTGGACTTGAATGTCTTTGAGCTACTCTGTATATTTACCTGATTCCAGATTTCATTGAAGAGATGAAGCATTTTGTATGGTTTACCAAGAAGAAGACAAGCGAAAATAGGAGGCTTAATTCCTGCAAAAAGTTTTCAACCTCCCTGATTAGGAAAACAGATGCTGCAGCCAGAATGCTTATGGTTGATCCTGGTCTTGTGACCCAGGCAAGTCATTCACCTCATTTGCCTCAATTTCTCCATCTGCAAAATGGGACTAATATTTGCTAACTTCCCTATGGAGTTGCAGGTAGAGTGCTTAGAACACTACCTGACACATGTTAAGTGCTTAATACATGATAGATATTATTATTATTATTTTAGATGGAATAGACACTTAGATCAATGGCAGAGCTAGTAAAATTGTGCAAAGTCTAATGCGGACTAACATAGGGTTATGTTTTAAAAAAAGATTTTCTCTTTCTGTTGAGTTTTTCTAAGCAAGGAGGGGGCTCCCGGGAGGCAGGAATTGGGGAGTGGAGAGTAGCAGAGGACTATTTCCTTGCCTTGCTTCAGTGCCACACAAAAACTCGGTTGTTTTGTTTTATCCCTGGATGCTGCCCTGTGAACTTCAACAGATATTAAAGAACAAGTTCAGAATTATGTTCTGGTGACCAGCAGTTTATTCTCCTGGCCAGGACCACAGGCTAGGATTTTTGCGAGAAACCATACTCTGAGCCTGGACTTAGAAAACATGAAGCTTTTAACACAGGGGGACGGAAGGGTTGCAGCACATTTTCTTCTCTTCCTCCCTCCTTTCTTCCCTCCTCCTTTCTTTCCTTTTTCTTTCTTTCTCAATCTCTCTTAAAAAATTACCAATTCTAAAAAAAAAAAAAAAATCCCGTTGAATAAACTTATCTGTTTTCCAACGGATCAATACAAAGTGTCAAATAAAAACAGAGTAAGTTACGGGATTTGTCTGGCGGTGGGTCCAGTGGGCATCCCTGGTCAGGCAACTAGATCCCACATGCCAAAACTAAAAATCCCACATGCTGCAACTAAGACCCAGCGCAGCCAAATAAATAAATTAATATATTTAAAAAAAAAAGAGTAAATGCTTAAAAAAAAAAGTAAGTTAATTAAAAAGTAACTAAAGAGTTAATTACGTTGCTAATGTAGCAAATAGCATACACTACTCAATATTGGTGTTCTGCTGCATATATACTAGTACCGTGGAGGCCTTTCTGGGAGATGTTCCCCGACTGTGCACAGACCCAGCTTTCTCCCCCCTGCTCCCACTCTGGTTTCCTTCTCCTCCCCCTAGTCCTCAGAGAGCTCTTCTTCACCCTGCTGGGGGCAAGGGTGTGCTGAGGGGAGAAGTTGCTGGTTCTTTTGCCAGGGGCTTCTCACCCTGCCCCAGCTTGGAGGGCCCTTAAGAGACCCTGGGCTCTGAAAGAATGCATTACATATCTACCAGCTTTTATTTAACTACTGTATTTGATTTACAACACTCTTTCTAGCAAAATTAAATATTAGAATAAAAATTATTTTCAAAAATACCCCCTCAATTCTTCTTTTTATAACTTGGACCACATTTTGAGTGCATGCAGTTAACTACAAGGCATTCTTCCCTTGGCCATAAATTCAGATGTCTTGTCTTCATTATAGAATGAAGTCCCATGCAAGCCCCAAATTGCTCATGTTTCACTTTTATGTCTTTCGATTCACTTAATATATTATTCTTAAATCATCTATTCAAATTCTTTTCTAAGTTTCCTTTAATTTTTGCCTCTACACCTTGGCATCCCCTCTGCCTTAAAGCTCATAGTTGTTTTCCCCTTAAAGAAACACAGTAAGACTAAATCATCTAGTTTCTGCATATATCCCCCTGCCGTTACAGATTGTTCTTTGAGTGGCTTCTAGTCTTGGACCTGCCGCCTACCATAAGATAAAGAAACTTAAATGTCATTGCCTATGTTCGTGTAGAGGACTGGTAAATCTGATTAGTCACAATTAAGTCATCAGACCAGGAACTCAGAAAAAGAGGTTAAGAATGTTGGATGAAGTCCTTTTTTATTAGAATATAGATTTTTGGGTCTGGATGGGTCTCAGAAATACATTATGTTTGACTAGACATTTTCTGGATGAAGAAACCAAAGACACAGAGGGTTGCTTTTCTTGGTCAAGCACTAACACAACGAGTTAAGCCTCCTGACACCTCCTAGTATAGCACTTTCATCCATTCATTCACTCATTCACATCTCCCTCCCTTCCTTTCCACAATGCTTATTCATGCCTACTATGTACTTGTTTCATAATAAACAAGGGACCATCTATTTTTGGAATAAAAAACCTGGGCAACATATGGTCTGACAAGTGAGAGTCCCAAATAGATGCACAGAAACAGAATGTTTGAAATAGGAACTACCCTGGAAAATGTGATTTGTGTGGTTATTGTCACCAGCATAATGTTCTCATTATAACACATACCACACCGCTTTTACTGTGATGCTATAGAATCCTAATCCAAAACAAGGCAAGAAGAACCAGAGGGTAACAAAAAGTACACACACACTTTCAGACCCCTACGTAGAGATGGAGCTGCCTCAGATGTAGTTCAACATACAATTAGCACAGTGACATTTTGGCAAAATTTCCAGGCATTTCCATAAATCCTTTTTAGATTCTTCTTCCCTCCAGCTCAGCAAGACAGTCACATTTTTCTGGGCCTCAGACAAACAATAGCATCCAAATGATATTTAAGAAAAAGCCCCCAGCATGACCAGGGAGACTCAACCAGTCTGGGAGAAAGGAAGGGCACCATATGCCGGGTGCTCTTTGTGTATGGCCTTGCTGCCATTTTCCAGCTGCCTTTGCCTCTTTTATTTTACTTTAGGAGACAAGAGCCCGACTGAAACGTACAAAGGGGATTTAGGATTAAGCGTCATCTTCTCTCTCTCTAACCTGTAACGTCTTTTATCCTAACAAAGGTGGGAGGAGCCGCCGAGAAGGACGGGGCTACCCGAGGAGGCTGAAGAGGAAGCTAGGCGACAGTGGGGGAAGGGGACAGAGCCACCTTTTTAAACTTGCTGTCCCTCGGCTCTCAGTTTTTCTTCATCACACAGAAGCGCCATCTGTTCACAGACTTGCTGCGCGTCCATTTGGTTTCCATTCAGTAACAGCTTAGGTAGGAAGCAGATTATGAAGTGAGCAAACATGCCACTGGCTGGACGAGGGCTGTACTTTGTTCACATCCCTTAAAACTTTACAGAAACAGGGCAGCAGCGAGCTCTGTGCAGTCCTGACTGCTTCCCGGCCCTGGTGCGCGGGCCTGGATCACACCGCCTGCTTTTGATTAGCCCTTTTATGCGAAAGCCTCTCAGTGTTGATGAGTTTCATTTATACTATATTTTAAAGTGCCCTGAAATGATTTTTTTCCAATGTTTACCATTAAAAAAAATTTAGTGTGCTAACCTAACAGGAGCATAAACAATTTGAGAACAGGAAATTTACTACCTCTTTCTGTACTCCCTTTTCTCTGGTTAACTAGAGTCGGCTCTATAATACACTGACATTTTGGCAAAAGTTGCAGGCATTCTCTTAATTATATAGACTTATTTGATTATACTTTTAAAACTAACAAGTGGAATCCATCAGAGGTGGCTGTAGACATCAAAATATCACCTTTTGCTATCTCAAAAAGGGAAAAGATAAACTGTCTTTGTCCTTTTTAAGCATCCTTGGAGAAATGACCCAGATCCCATGATCTTCACAGTGGGGCCTGGTACCTCCCAGTTATGTGACTCTGTTATGCAAGAACCCCTCACAAATCATCCCATAGCGCCGATATAGTCAAGATTACCTCCCCAAATATCACTGGACGTTTTTGTCATTTAAAAGTTTTAGATTATAAATAATGCTGGATCAACATCTATGAGCATGAAGCATCTTCTATTTTTAGAATTATTTTCTTAGACTACATGGTGGGAATTGGAATCACAGAATCAAATTTGTGCCATTTTGAATTTAATCTTCAAACAATACCCCTTAAGAAAAGTTTAGTGTTTTGAGTATGGATATAAAGATCAGGAACACTAATTCAGCATTGCATTTAAACATTTTCACCCAAACTGTTGAATAGCCTTGTCATATCACTTAACTAGAGTTTTCATCTGTCAAACAAAATTTAATGTTTATTTACTTGAAACACTCTTAAAGTCCAGAAATAAGAATTGCTATTCTACTTATTCCTAATTTTCCTTAGGAACTCAATGAACATTTAAACACTGGTAGAGAATGTGAGTGAGTAGATTAGATTATATTAACTTAAAACTTGGTGTGTTATTCTGGCATTATAATATATTTTGTACATACCATACATTGCTTAGGCATCAAATAACAGAAGTGCAATAAAGAAATGTCAGATTTTCAACTCTAAATATCACAGATTATTAACTATCCACGGATTTTTTTTAAACAGTCAAATTTAACTCTGGTATAATGTTTGATTCAATTTCATACTTTCCTTGGAAATATTTATTGCATTTTTAAAATTTAAATTAAATTGGTGAAGGAGAAAATCTCAGACTGTCCATTTTAAATTGAAATAGCCATGTTGGTTTCAAGAGTTATTATAAGTGAACTACCTGTGATATGCAAACTTTTTCTTGGGTTAATGCACCAAATTGCCTTGTTTTAATAATGTACACTTCCCGGTTCATAACTTCTTTTTTATCATTCTTGAACATAAACATTCTTTTGTTTGAAGAGAGCTTTTATTTTTCACTCAAAATTATCTGCACATAAAATATGTGCCTAGGACAACAGTAGTGAAAAATTCCAGCAGCCAGGCCTGACCACAAACATGCTGCTGTGTCACTGGGTCTCAGTTCCTATGTGTGCTGCTGGCACAAGAATTCGCTCTGACAATCAATTGATAAGCATAAAAATCCTTTAACTTCTCACAGAATGGCCTTGGCCGTTCCAGTGTAAAGCTTATACTCATTCACGTAGTAGCTCCCAATTATCAGACTGAAGATGGTCCCTGGGAAGGACTGTGAACTTTCATTAAACCTTGTATGATCGGGCTTCCCTGGTGGCGCAGTGGTTGAGAGTCCGCCTGCTGATGCAGGGGACACGGGTTCGTGCCCCGGTCCGGGAGGATCCCACATGCCGTGGAGCGGCTGGGCCCGTGAGCCATGGCCGCGGAGCCTGTGCTCCGCAACGGGAGAGGCCACAACAATGAGAGGCCCGCGTATCGCCAAAAAAAAAAAAAAAAAAAAAAGAGATTAAACCTTGTATGATCCACAACTCGGCTTTTCTTGGTTCTGCTCTAATTTCTTTTGATTTCTGAGTCCACGTTAGTGTGCATGACTGAGATAGGGTTACATAGAGCTGGGTGAGTTGTGAGAAAAAGTTTGGAATATTGTCTGTATTGGGTAAGGGGGTGTAGACACTTTTCAACCATTCCTGCCAAAGGATTATAGCGCTTAAGCCCAGGAGGGCATCAGATGTGTCCCTTTAAAGTTTTGTCTATATCACCTCCTTTCTCTGGTCTGTGCATGTGCACATTCCCAAGAGCATTCTCTTATTTCTGTCCTCTTGCAAAAGCTAAAGGCCAAAACCGAAACAATTCCCCAGAGAATTAAAGGTGATAGTAAACCAACTCATCTGTATACTGCTTGCCTTTACTTAACTCCTCCTCCTCATCCGTACACTTTCCAGGTGTCATAATAACAGACAGAAGAGATGAGATAGCAAGACAGGAGCTCCTCTGACCCCTGCCCTTAAAAACAAAGGCATGAGAATTGGTTCTGGGTGACTCTTCTGGTATGTGTGTCCTCTGCAGAGGGGACCTGGGGCTGCTGTCTTGTGTGGAGGCCCCCTTCACTGTTTGCAGTCTCTAATCATCACTTCTACTGTTCCACCTGTGACGAGTCTGGATGTTATACAGTGGTGTGGCCAATATCTCTTTAACAGCCACCTCTTCAGAAAAAAGAAGCCCTGATATGTAGCATTTGCCAGTTACCATGGTGTAAATACTCACACCACTGCCGATTTTAAGCTGCCAATGTGATTTCACTGACACGCAGTTGGGAAGAGATGCAAAATCTACTCTTAGGAGTTAGTGTGAGCTGGTTCCAGTGCAATTTCATCTCCCTTCGGACCACGAGCTTTCTCTTTTCATTCAGTGATGAATCCCCTCTTGGGCAGCTCAGATACTTTATCCAGTCTTGACCGCAGGGTCAGCCAGTCTCTCCTTCTTCGACTTTTCTCCATCCTTAGATGCTCATTGCATGCTTCCTATCTTCCAGACATAGTACAAATCATCGTGGCTTCCATGTCAACTCAGACAGGGTCCCTTTCTCAAGGAGTTTATCATCTAGTGCAGGGGTCCCCAATCCACTGGTCTGTGGCCTGTTAGGAACTGGGCCACACAGCAGGAGGTGAGTGTCGGGTGAGCGAGAGAGGCTTCATCTGTATTTACAGCCGCTCCCCATCGCTCACATTACCACTTGAACTCCACCTCCTGTCAGCATTATGGTGAGTTGTATAATTATTTCATTATATATTACAATGTAATCGTAATAGAAATAAAGTGCACAATAAATGTAATGTGCCTGAATCATCCTGAAACCATCCCCAACTCCCGTCCATGGAAAAATTGTCTTCCACAAAACTGGTCCCTGATGCCAAAAAGGTTGATCTAGTGGAGGCCAGATAAGTTATCAGTCTAGCCAGGGATATTGGTTCAGAGTGTAAATGATGCAGTGATACAGGCAGGCCTAGGGTGTTATGAGATCCCAGAATCATTCACCAACCCCTAGATCTCTTTTACTTTTCTGGAAGTTTGGGAAAACAAGACCCGCTAATCACTACATCCATCCTGGACTGGAGAGCATTGCTAGTGAGGGTATCCTGCGTTTAGCTTCATAGGCAAAGCATCTCCTGTTCCTCTTTTGGTGACGCCTCCTCTATCCCAGTGGACTATTTCACCTCCTCCTTGGCCAGTTAGATTGAGGCCAACCAGAGATTCCCACATTTACTCTCCTCTCTATCTCAGGATAATTCCCTCGAATTATCTCTCATTTTTGCTCACAGCCTTAAACAAGGAACTCTCCATTCACCACACCTATGCCCTCATTTGCACAGCCTCCCCGCACCTCTCAGAACCCCTTTTACTCAATTAGCTCCTTTTCTACTTGGCTTTTTCCAGTCTTTTCTTCACCCCTGATTTCTTCCTTTAATTCCACAGACCTGTAAGTCACTCCTCTCCTTGCCTCTGCTCTCGTCATGATTGTGATTCCTGGCTTGGGCTTCCGGAGCGTCTAAACACCTTATTTAACTCGCTGAATCTCAGTCTCCTCATCTGTGAAGTGCCAACACCTCACAGTGCTGTAGTGAGTGAATTAATGAAATAATAATTAAATGAGATAATCAAATAACGTGTAATTTACTGATCCTTTACTCTTGAAGTTGCAGAATGTTCTTGTAGTGACCAAAGGTAAAGGGCTCTCTCCTTATAAACTCCTTTCTCCACATGGGGAGAGAGGAAGGAGGGAGCCTGACTACAAAGCCCCACTCCTCCAGTTCCCTCCTACCCCGACTGTCCCTTGTTGTTATAATGTGTGTGAGATAAGACAGGAAAGGGCACCTTGAAAACTGTAGAGCCTTAAGCACTGATAGGGTGTCATTGGTAACCCTGTTACAGGGAAAACTCCAGTGTCCTCTGACCTGCCTGTAAAGCCATCCATGCTCTAACTCTGGTTACCTAACTTCACTTCCTCCAGCTGTTTCCCAGAAACAATCCTTATTTCAGCCAAGCTGATGCCCTTCTGTGCCACCAACAGGTCTTTTCTCATGCTATTTGGAGAATGCCTTTCTTTTTTTTTTTTTTTTTAACATCTTTATTGGAGTATAACTGTTTTACAATAGTGTGTTAGTTTCTCCTTTACAACAAAGTGAATCAGTTATACATATACATATGTTCCCATATCTCTTCCCTCTTGCGTCTCCCTCCCTCCTGGAGAATGCCTTTCACTTCCTGGATCGTCTTCTTGTCTAGACCCTTAGGCCTAGGTAAAGTCCCAGTTCCAAACCCGTTAGCTCACAATCTGTCTTTCCCTCCTCTAAACAACAGAGCTGTCCATCTTATTCCTGTAATTGGACTTTGTTAGATACTGCCTTAGAACAGGGTTTCCCAAAGTGTGTTTCTGGGAATACTGGAGCTACCTGATGAAAAGGAGATCTTTCTCTGAGCCCTTAATATGGTGATGAGCACCATGAGTCTCCAAGAAGGGGATGTAGGGCTTCCCTGGTGGCGCAGTGGTTGAGCGTCCGCCTGCCGATGCAGGGGACACGGGTTCGTGCCCCGGTCCGGGAAGATCCCACATGCCGCGGAGCGGCTGGGCCCGTGAG
>NC_041215.1:78746091-78795063 GCF_002837175.3 Physeter macrocephalus
CCGGAGCCTGTGCTCCGCAACGGGAGACGCCACAGCAGTGAGAGGCCCGCATACCGAAAAAAAAAAAAAAAAGAAGAGGATATAAAATGCAGCACTTACCAAAACATAGTTGACCATAGAACAATTTTTTAAAAACATAGAAAATTAACAAAGACTATTGTTCTATATATAGCCTGGGAAACACTATCTTAGAAAGTTAAGTTGATGATATATGTTTGGTTATTTGAGGTCACAGATTCCTCGAGGTTAAAATCATAATCTTTATTTTGACCATGATCACCATATTGCCATTTATTTAAGAAAATCTAAGAAGCCATGGACCATGAACTGAAAGACATTGATTTTGAACTCCAGTTCTTTCTCCTTTGAAAAGGGGGATCATGAACAAATTATTTAGCCCCTAATATAAGCTTAATCTTATGAGGATAATAATACCTAGCTAACTGAATTGTTGTGAGGACTAAATAAAATACTACATGTAATGTGCTGAACATAGGGCCTAGAAAATATAAGAAGTTCAATTAATTTTGTTTTTCTTCTCCTTTCTCTCTCTAGATAGTTCATCCTGATAGATTACCTTGGTCTAAAGCTTTGTTATTATTATTATTTGTAAATAGATTTCTAAGAAAACCCTCTTAAAAAAACCCCTCTAAATCATCCAAATGTCTTTTTAAATTTAATGTTGTAAATCTGGTTAACATACATCAATAGTCTTCACTATCAGAAGAAACAAAAAAAGAGCCACAATAAAATCAGTGTCATGATTTTTTTGTAACTATGATCTCCACACAGTTAAATTGCAAGCAACTATCAAATTAAGATATTGTTGGTATTGCCTCTAATGTTTTATGTATTCATGTTTTTCAATTTCTTTCTGTGTACCCATTATCTTTGATTTTTAACTATTTATTTATTTTTTTCTTTCTTTCTTTCTTTTTTTTTTTTTTTTTTTTTTGTGGTACGCGGGCCTCTCACTGTTGTGGTCTCTCCCGTTGCAGAGCACAGGCTCCAGACGCACAGGCTCAGTGGCCATGGCTCATGGGCCCAGCCGCTCTGCGACATGTGGGATCTTCCCGGACCGGTACACGAACCCGTGTCCCCTGCATCGACAGGCAGATTCTCAACCACCGCGCCACCAGGGAAGCCCCAATTTATTTATTTAAAAAAATATATATTTATTTATTTGGCTGTGCCAGGTCTTAGTTGCAGCATGCAGGATCTTCGTTGCCGCATGAGGGATCTTTAGTTGCAGCATGTGGGATCTAGTTCCCTGACCAGAGATCAAACCCGGGGCCCCTGTATTGGGAGTGCAGTCTTAACCACTGGACCACCAGGGAAGTCCCTCAAAACTTTATTTTAAAATAGGCTTTGAATTAGATGAATTTGCCCAACTGTAGGCTAATGTAAATGTTCTGAGCACGTTGAAGGTAGGCTAGACTAGGCTTGATGCTCGGTAGGTAAGTGTATTAAATGCATTTTGAACTTACAGTATTTTCAATTTACGATGGGTTTACTGGGATGTAACCCCATCATAAGGTGAGGAAGAGCTCTACTTGAAGAAGTGATCAGTAAAATCAGCTGATCTTGTGCAGCTCTTGCTCCTGCGACATAGATCAGTGTGTTAAAGTTGTGTGTTAAGCCCATTGGACAGGTCTGGCAACTGAGGCTCCAAAGAGTTAAAAGGCTTGCTGAAGATTATAGGACCAAGAAGAGTGGTAGTGGGGCCTGTCTCCAAAGTGCTGCTCTTTCAAATGGCATTTGTCTCCCTAAACATTCAATTAGGCAGATATTGAACACATTAAGTCTGGTGTTTAAACAGGAAAATAAAGCCTTAGATTGGTTTGTGTATTAGTTTGCTAGAGCTGCCATAACAAAATGCCATAGAATAGGTGGCTTAAAGAGAGGAATGTATTTCCTCGCAGTTCTGGAGGCTGGAAGTTGACGACCAAGATGTCGTTAGGTTTGGTTTCTCCTGAGGCCTCTCTCCTTGGCTTGCAGATGGCCACCTTCTTGCTGTGACCTTTTGTGTGTACACACGTATCCCTGGTGTGTGTTCCTCTTCCTATAAGGACACCAGTTATACTGGATGAGGGTCCTGCGCTTATTACCTCATTTAACCTTAATTACCTCTTTAACAGTCCCAGTCTTCAAATATAGTCACTTTCTAAGATACTGGGGGTTAGGACTTCAATGTATGAATTTTGAGGGGGTACAATTCAGTCTGTAGCAGCATGGGAAAAGGAGAATAAAAAACTTAAAAAAAAAAAAAAAGAAAGAAAGAACCGTATTACTTTTATGACGTTCGTTGGAGAAACTAAGCCATAATAGTTGTTGTAATGTGTGAAGACCACTGCACCCTCTCTGGGGTGAGGAGAACCTGCCAGCCAGCAAATCCTTCTTTACTCCTCTTCGGAGATGAAGAGGGGGGATCTGGAAACCCAACTCAAGGGATTTGCTTTGCACTTCCTGAGCCAGTGGAAGAAAGAAGCATTCTCCTTGACCCCCCTGAAATTGTGTGCACGTGATGTCACTTGGGTGGTGTCTTCTGTCTCTCACTTTCCCCTTTACAGGCTTAAACTCAAAACTTTCCCTTCCCAACCTCCCTCCCCACTCCATGTTGTAGCTAACGTGCCATTGTTGTCACACTCAGCATCATACGACAAAGTGGATGGTGTGGAGATGGACCCTGTGGTGCTCACGAAGGACCCCCCCCTCCCAGGACTCAGAATGTGCTGCTGATGACTCCCAGCTGAGTTTTTCCTAGGGCATTACTCCTGGCCATGGTTATGCCCACTGCCTGGAGGCTGTCCACCTCCCGTGGTTGGTCAAGGAGAGGAAGAGGGTCATGGGCCCAGCAGCCCAAGTCTGCCCTAGAGCTCCCTGTAATTGTCTTAGGCTGCTCCTGTATTGCAGTTCAATTTCCCTCCCTGTCCATCACTTCTTCTTAGGGGGTTGCTTCTGAGGGTAGTCTCCAAAACCTCTTGCATGCAAATCTCAGAGTCTTAAGGTCTGTTTCCCAGAGAATCGGATAGGCAACAGTGCATAATTTGGGTGGTGCCATACGCTGCTTTGTAATAAGTTCCTTTTTACCAATCATGCCATTATTAGGTGATGCTAGAGCTCAACAGGGATCAATAAATAATTTTGAACCAATAGAGAAAGAAGAGAAAAGAGTAGGCAAGTGGGGCTTCCCCGGTGGCGCACTGGTTGCGAGTCCGCCTGCCGATGCAGGGGATGCGGGTTTGTGCCCCGGTCCGGGAGGATCCCACATGCGGCGGAGCGGCTGGGCCCGTGAGCCATGGCCGCTGAGCCTGTGGGTCCAGAGCCTGTGCTCCGCAACAGGAGAGACCACAACAGTAAGAGGCCCACGTACCGCAAAAAAAAAAAAAAAAAAAAGAAAAGAAAAGAAAAAAAAATCTACAAACAATAAATTCTGGATGCAGGGAACACGGGTTCATGCCCCGGTCCGGGAGGATCCCACATGCGGCGGAGCGGCTGGGCCCGTGAGCCATGGCCGCTGAGCCTGTGGGTCCAGAGCCTGTGCTCCGCAACAGGAGAGGTCACAACAGTGAGAGGCCCGCGTACCGCAAAAAAAAAAAAGAGTAGGCAAGTGTGGAATCAAAATAGCACCTTTACTACTGAGAAAGCTGATATTGGAAATAGAATCTATAGCTGCAGGATTTAGAGGGCATTGTCTGTGCTCCTACCCGTCGCGGTGCTGAACCACAAGCCTGCTCCATGGAAATCACGGAAAGTAGGAACAGAGCAGAAATTGTGCTTCCTGGGGGGGCAGCTTGCTCCTGAGGGTGACAGGAGGTCTCGTTCTTTGTCTCAAATGCATCGATGAGTACGTCACTCCATCTTCCCAGGGGAGGAGTGAATTGGAGAGGAGTGCCCAGGAATGCTATGCTAGGTGGCTTGCTACACGTGGAAGAAAACATATGGAGTGGGGAAGAAGTTCTCTCTCTAACAGATGGCAATCTCCCTTTTGAGACTGTGTCTCTTTCTTGGGAATTCAGTCCTTCAAAAATCAATCTCACAAATATCATTGAGGGCCTGCTATATGGCAGGCACTGTCTTAGGGGATTCAGATGTGAACAAAATAGGCAAAAATCCCTGTCCTCGTGGAGGTTACAATCTAGTGGAGGACACAGAGAGTAAACAAGGGAAATAAGGACAATATACAGTAGGAAGGATAGTTATGAGTGATCAAGAGAAACTGTGAAGTGGGGAAGGGCTCATGAGGGATTTTGAGGAGTAGTGCCAAAAAGGGGCGTGCAGAGAGCCTCCCTTCTGCCGGGTACTAAGGGCTAGGGAGTTAATATTTGCCCCAGAAACTGCTGCCAGCACGGTTCCCATCACCTCTGACACTCCCCGCTCTCACAGCCCCACCTCCGTCCCCAGCCCCACAAGAGTCTTACTGCTTCTGTGACCATGAGCACTCACCACGACCCTTTAGTTCATCCTCTTCCGGGTCAGCTACAGCTGATGGCCTTGAAGATATGGGCATTCTAGATGTTTTCCCTGGCAGAAGCCCAGCATGCCTTCGGGGCTGGCAGTTTCGCTCTCTGCCCTGCTCCATGGGTGATGTATCTGGCTCTGCCTCAACCAGCCAGAGGGACTTGCACCACCTACATCCTGTGAGAAGCCAGCTCACGCAGCTGGTTTGTGGTTTCAGCCTCACTGCTGTCATGTGAACCCTGGAACAAGAAATTCTGTCCCCACGTGGAAACTAGGACTGGTTTGGGGGAGTCCTGGCAGGCGGATATTTATTCTTTTGTGTCCCTGGTACTTACTCCTCCTGCCTTCTGGGAATAGCACCCTCATTCTTTGGGGAAGCTGTTCTCTCTACCCCACCTGGATCCTATGGGGAATTCATATATTTATATAGTCCCTCTTACCTGTGCATAGTGATTGGTCGAAAGGTAGGCCCCCTCACCAAGCTGGGTGATCACACTGCCCTGGCCACAGTGACGAGTCCCCAGTGGGTGACTCAAGAAACTAATCAGAAACTCTCCTGGGGTTTCAGTAACTAAACCTGGGAGCAGAGAACTTTTCCTTTTGAGGAAAAGCTGGGAGATGTGAGTCCGTCGCTGCAACAGCCATGTCTGTTCTGTGGAGAGAACCAGGCAATGGGAGGAGAGAAAGAAGCTGATTTACAGAGGGAGGCAGAGGTAAGAGAGTCCGGCTGGGCTGAGTCCCTGACTCTGGGCGTCTCAGCCACACTCCTGCCCTTCAGGTACTCAAGCCAGTACATTCCCATTTTCTCCTTAGCTGGGTCAGGCTGGGTCTCAGTCACTGGGAATCAATGGAGTATGACTCTCATACTTGGGAAAACCCAAAGGGTTCAGGTGAGCTTCCCTACATCTTCTGCCTACCCATCTTTGGAGAATTACTTCTTCCTTGGAGCTTTTTCTGACTGTCCCAGGTAGGACTTCTCTTCCTTCTTTGTGTCTACGTAGCTTTCTGTTTCTTCATTCTCATCTCTTCTTCTCTCACGGTGCTGGTAATCCTCAGTGTACTTACTGGTTTACCTATCTGTCCTATCTGGAGGTAGACATTGGGTCTTCCTCTTTTTTGTATTCCCAGAGTTGGTACTTAGGTTACTTAGTATATTTTTGTTGACTGACTGAATAAATGGATAGACAGATGGATAGGGACCACCATCATTCAGTGGGTATCGCTGACTGCCAATCTTAAATCAAGATTTCAAAGTCCAGAGACTCTCTGGGCACCAAATTAATTCTGGAATTTTGGAGAGGTTTTGAGAAGGTCTGGGGAAATTGATGCTCCCTTGGCACTACTTTGGAGTCACCACAGGGCGGCTAGGCGTTGGTTCAAGGTTGCCCAGGACACTTGGTGACTGAGCTTCTTTGGTTCGCTCAGGGCACAGAGCAGTGCCTTTTTGGGGCTTACGGAGGCCAGCTTGGGGAGCTCCCAGCTGGGCACTATGTGGTGACAAAGTACCCTGATCTACAGAGATACCCAACCTTGCCATGGCAAGTTAGGTAGAGCAGAGATTTGGCTTTCCCTGATTTGGTGGTGTTGGTTTCCCTCCTCAAATTTTCTGCAAGCGGCTGAGGCTCTCATTCCCTGGGCACTCACTGTCACACTCCCTCTCCTTGAGCATTTTCTCTCGGCAGAGTTCTTCTTACTGCTATAAATTTGTTTCCCCCAGACTGCTTCCTTAATCTCAATTTCTTCTCACTCTCTTCCACACACACACACAGAGACACACACAACACACACACGTCTCATTTATTGCATTTGCTTTTCTCAACCTGATATCTTTAGCCTTCTGTATAGACCATGTGCTTTTTAAGAGCAAGGGCCATTTCATTCATCTTTGAATAAACTCTCTGTTCTCACATTTAGGTTTTCTCTGGTTTCTTCAATTCAGGTCATTTACACCGGTTTCTCCAAAGGGATTTGTATAATAAGTCATTGATTTCTTCAGTTCTAGATAAGTTTTATATGTGATAGCATTAATGAACATTGTGAAAAGAAAAAGGAATCTCTGCACAATATCACAGTATTATTGCAAATGTGTGCATCTCCACTCCCTGTGCATAGACACCCAGCAAGAAACAGCAATTGGGGACTTCCCTGGTGGTCCAGCGGTTAAGACTCCACGCTTCCAGTGCAGGGGGCCCGGGTTCGATCCCTGGTCAGGGAACTAGATCCCGCATGCTGCAACTACGACCCGGCGCAGCCAGATAAATAAAAACAAACAAACAAACAAAAACAGCAGTTGGTGGGACAGTTCTTCCTTGTGTGGATGGTCCAGCATTTTGACCCCTCCTTTTCCAAATGCCAGGAGGCCCCTCAGTCATTGTCACAAATAATGTCAGTATAGTTAAGTTCTAAAATATTAACTGCAAATGAATCTTCCAGATTCTTGAGATGCTTATTATTAGCTATTAAAAATGTTTGCCTCTCATTATTGTAAAAGTAATATACGCTCATTACAGAAAAGTTCAAAAGGATGGAGAAATAAAAGTATCCCATTCTTCCACCCTCCCAAAGTTAACCACTTTAACACACCTTGATGCATGTAATTCCACTTTTCAATCCACATATATATAAATAAAAATAGTATTGTGTTATTTGTTCTGCTTTGTAATCTGTGTTTTCTCCTAAGAATATATCATAAACAGCTCTCTACTGCTGATAAAGACATTTCTCCAACATTATTTTTAATGACTGGCAGATTATTTTATTGTCTAAATATACTATGATTTATTTTCTTAATCCTCTATTGCTGGAACTTTTGGTTGCCTTCAATGTTTATGATTATTAATAGTGCTGCCAAGAACCCCCTTGTTATATCTTTTCATAATCCTTCATTGTTTTCTTATGATAAACTCCTAGAGTGGAATGTGCATTTTAGAATCTTTTCACACTGACAAATGCCCTACCCCATAGGCTTCAATCTGGGTTGTTTTCATAGCTTTCCTTGCAGCCATTATTCAATCAATAGATGCCATTGATAGACTTCAGTGGATGAAATCTCCTAGTTCTTTACTGTGATTCTTCCTCAGAAATGACCTGTTTTGTCATTTAAGGACCACCCCGAAAAAATTGAGGTACAAAGACAAAAGAAATTTTTTAAACGTCAAGAAAAGTAAAAAAAAACCCATAGAGACCCTCAGAGGTGTGCCGTAGAATCAAAGTGGCTGATCATTATGTCTCTTTATTTTATTTTTTAAAATTTATTTTTTATTGAAGTATAGTTGATTTACAAAGTTGTATTAGTTGCTGGTGTACAGCACAGTGATTCATTTCTATCTATCTATCTATCTCTATATATAGATATAGAGGTATATATTCTTTTTCATATTCTTTTCCATTATGATTTATTACAGGATACTGAATATAGTTCCTTGTGCTATACAGTAGGCCACCCACCCCCGCCACCCACCTTGGCAACCACAAGTCTGTTCTCTATGCCTGTGAGTCTGTTTCTGTTTCGTAGATATGTTCATTTGTGTTGTATTTTAGATTCCACATATAAGTGATATCAAATGATATTTGTCTTTCTCTGTCTGACTTACTTTACTTAGTATGATGATCTCTAGGTCCATCCATGTTGCTGCAAATGGCATTATTTCATCTTTTATGGCTGAGTAGTGTTCTATTATATATATATATATATATATATATATATATATATGTACCATATCTTCTTTATCCATTGGTCTGTTGGTGGACATTTCGGTTGCTTCCATGTCTTGGCTATTGTAAAAGCGCTGCTGTGAACATAAGGGTGCATGTATCTTTACGAATTATAGTTTTTTTCCGGATATATGCCCAGGAGTGGGACTGCTGGATCATATGGCAACTCTATTTTTAGTTTTTTGAGGAACCTCCATACTGTTCTCCATAGTGGCTGTATCAATTTACATTCCCACCAACAGTGTAGGAGGGCTCTCTTTTCTCCACACCCTCTCCAGCATTTGTTATTTGTAGCATTACATCTCTTTAAATGCTATTTTCAATATGCTCACTATGTCTCTTTAAAATGCTATTTTGAAATACTACTTATTACTACTTAAGATGTAAATAACTCATTCTAGATTAAAAACTGTATGGTTAGTGGGCTTCAAACATAATGCCCTGCATGCAGCTTTTGGAATATGGGACACATAGGTCCCTTGCCGGTAAGCCTGAGGCAGCCAGTACAATCAGAAGCTGATCACACATGTACCTCCCATGGAAGCTTCTAGAGCACAGTCATGTAAGGCAAGTCTTGGATTCAGAGTCCTTATGCTCATTGACTCACAGCCCTATGTATCTCTATGTGAGGTCAAAATACAAATGCCAAAATTTCACTTTCCCCAATTTTCCATTTTTGCTAATTGCATTTACCTGGCTCTTTCCCTTTTTCCCTATACATATTTGACATTTTAAAAAGGTGTTTTAGCCTCTGAATTTAAGCAAATTGGTCCACAGAACTCCCCAGTGAGTAGCAAACTCTGAGTTAATATTCACGGTGTCCTAAATGTTAACACAACCGTAAAAGCAGCTTGGTTTTGCCTTGGCTCCAGCTAATTTTAAATTGTATTTACAGAGTTACTTACTTCTTTTCTTTAATAAGTCAAAATATCCAGTTCAGTTTGTTCAGCTATTTCACTACTATTATTTACATATGACAGTTAAAATTATAATGGTAATTTTAAAAGCAGAGAATCCATAGTAGATCTGTGTTTGGACAAGAGAATACATTTTTATCAGAGGTGAGGCTCTTGTGGGCCTGACATTCTAGAATGCCTTTTTTAGTAAAGAAAAGCAAACAAATCTCTGGGACTATTGGAGAATGTTCTTTGTTTTACTTTTTAAAAATGCTTTAGGGCTTCCCTGGTGGCGCAGTGGTTAAGAGTCCGCCTGCCGATGCAGAGGACGTGGGTTCGTGCCCCGGTCTGGGAAGATCCCACATGCCGGGGAGCGGCTGGGCCCGTGAGCCATGGCCGCTGAGCCTGCGCGTCCGGAGCCTGTGCTCCGCAACGGGAGAGGCCACAGCAGTGAGAGGCCCGCGTACTGCTAAAAAAAAAAGCTTTAAAGATATAATACTCTTGAGTGAGAAGGTGTAGAGGTCTGCCAATCAAAGTTGGGGTGATCGAACACAAAATGTGCAGCATACTGTTGACTTTCAAGTGATTCTGAAAAAGAGTCATGATACATTATCAACAGTGAAATAACAAAGGCAGTCGTCCCTAGGTGTATGTGGGATTAAAATACTGTCCTTTTCACATTCATATTTTTCTTGCCCTTAATCTCTTCTTTGGAATTCCTCCAGAACACTCAGAAATACCCACCACCATTCATATTGTCATCCTTGGCCATAAGGAATAATAACAGACATTTCCATCAAGATGTTATTTTCATTAGAACCATTGCTGTTTTCTTATTTGTCAGAAAAATATATGAACAATGTCTTGTATTGAATGTGTATCCTGAATGTTCCAGAGTCATCACTCTGGTGTTTCTGTCACAGTTGTCTGAGGCCCCATTCTGTTTAAAAAGTCTTGTAATTTCCACATATCTCTTCTGGCTTTTTGGTGCCTAATCCAGTCGTCTGGCTCTGGACCACTGCTCTGCTCCTCCCCTATTTTGTGGCCAGCGTCCTGCTCTTTTGTTTTTCTCTATCCTATTTCGTCCTGAGTGTGGATATAGACCCTTCCTGTAATCCCCCAGTAGAAAGTGAGGGCAGTCTATAATTTTTGAGGGTTTAGGAATATGGGAAGTGAATTAAATCCCCGAGGTCAGGATGGCAGACAGGATGGTTCTCAAAATCCATCACCCCATCCCTCACAGGAATGCCCACCTGGGCACATTTCTTCTTAGGCTCTGTCAACCACCATATGCAGGACCTGCTTATCTTCTGTAAACAGGAGGCAGCCGCCCTTCCCGTACATGGCATGTTTATGCTGCCCTCACTGGAGTCCAGACCCAGCCTTGTACAGATCAAGAAAAAGGAAAAGGTTCTTCCTTTAACTCGAGCTACCTCTTCTTTCTTTGCATAAAAATTGTTCTCTTCCAAGGTTATGGTTACTTAAGCACATTTATTTCTTTTAGGGGCAGCTCCATGCCTATGACTTTGCCCTTTGACATATAGAAGACTTGAGAATTCAACGATCTGATGTCATCTATTTCCCACAGTTTGGGTTAATGGCTTGGGTTTGGGGCTTTTGCAGAGGGGTCAAGTTTTGGCTTTGGCAATTCCAGTCTTCCAGCATGAAGGCGCTTCCTGTTGCCTATCTGGAGTCTATGTTGCCTAAATTCGTATTTATTTTTTATTATTATTGTTTTTTAAATGTATTTATTTATTTTTGGCTGTGTTGGGTCTTCGCTGTTTCACGCGGGCTTTCTCTACTTGCGGCGAGCGGGGGCTACTCTTCGTTGTGGTGCGCGGGCTTCTCATTGCAGTGGCTTGCCTTGTTGCGGAGCACAGGCTCTAGGCACACGGGCTTCAGTAGTTGTTGCACATGGGCTCAGTAATTGTGGCTCGCGGGCTCTAGAGCGCAGGCTCAGTAGTTGTGGGGCACTGGGCTTAGTTGCTCCGCGGCATGTGGGATCTTCCCGGACCAGGGCTTGAACCTGTGTCCCCTGCATTGGCAGGCAGGTTCTTAACCACTGCACCACCAGGGAAGCCCTAAATTTGTATTTTTCCTAAAGGAAACAATCTGCAGAAGCATAGGTCTCATGAAAAGCCACATCCAACTGATATTATTGAAAAAGACTCAACTTCCCAGTCAGAATCCTGTGCATTTTGGTCTTTCCCAAGGACAGCTAGAATACTTGCTTTACATTTGCACATCTCTGAGTGATGGGTCTAGAAGCATGTGGAGATAGTACGAGAAAAGAGGCCTTATTACCCATTAGTCTATACCAACGATTCCCCAAATGCAAACCAAAAAATTTCTGTGAATCAAATAAATGTGAAATACTGAGTAAAACAAGATTTTTTTCAAATCAAATTTGTTTTAAGACTTTTGATTTGCTCTGTCCATTATCATCTTTTAGGGAAAGTAAAATGTGTTTCACAAACTTTTTGACCATTAATTTTTTTCCCCACAAAGAGCTACTTCTCTAGAATTCTAGTCAAGATTGGATGGATAAAGATGAGACCCTTGCCGTCCTTGATTAAGGACACACAGTTTATATCCCATTACTAAGACAGCTTAGAGTTACATTTCTAGCTTGCCCCAGGGAATAGGAGGAAATCCCAGAAATCTTGTGATCTGGCAGCTTTCACAGCCTGGAACAATCTGTCCCACTCCAGATGACTTGCCCGGTGAGCCCACTGGACACAGCAGACCCAAGCATCCAGGATCTCCAGTTTCCTACCTTGTTCTCTCATTCTTTTCTTTCTTCATCCTGAAAGTTCAGGCACGTACATTTGAGAATTTTTTCCCCTCTTACCTGTCACTGCAGAACCTTTCTTAATGGTTCACTGCATTAAAAAACTTTTTTTCCAGAAGGCCTTTGAAGGACCCCTGTGCCACTACTTAACACTTGAGATTTGATCTTTTTGGATAAGGCAATGACTGTGTAATGCCTGGGTTCTGGTGACAATCACACAGTAATTTATTAGTAGTCAATGATTCATTCATGCAAAATATAAACATATAAACGTAGTCATACTATAAATGTTAATATATAATACCTGCTTCAGGATTCCCTCAATCATCCTACATCTTCAGATGATGAATCTTGTGTAGTGACCATAGACTCTTCCTTTCTGGGTGAAAAG
Source organism: Physeter macrocephalus (assembly GCF_002837175.3). NCBI lineage: Eukaryota > Metazoa > Chordata > Mammalia > Artiodactyla > Physeteridae > Physeter > Physeter macrocephalus. The sequence goes on from NC_041215.1 coordinate 78,758,345, forward strand.
TAAACACTTGATCCTATAGGTCAAGTTAATTCTATGTCAAGAAGGCATGTGGTACTCAAAGTGCAATTTCTAATCTTAGCTGCTTTACTTTAACCTTTTGGAGACCTGTAGACTGACCTAGCCTCAGGAAATATGGATGAAGGAGTAATGTGAGAGAACCAATCTATACTAATAAAACATTGGGGTGTAGTGTCCCAGTTTCCTCTAATAAATGTGTACTCACACATGTACTCTCATTTATCACAGGTATTTTACTTAAAGATGTGGGAAAACAAGATATCTACTGAGTGGGATGTATTTGTCTCAGTAGACCACACGGGACAAAAATGAAAGTCCAGCTGACCACTCATCCATCAGGTTGTTGATCTTCTCTGTCACAATGTTGAAGAGTCCCATCTGTGGTCTTGTTCTGTGGTGGGATTAAGGAGGAAGAGCTGTTGTGAGGAAGAAAGAGAGAGAAAAGTTGCAGGAAAGTCGGTGAATAGATTTCCCCTAGAGTAAATTAGCTGTTTACACAAACACTTTGATCTGCTCTTATTGAGTCATCTTGAATGAGAACTAATTTTGGGGGGGTCTTGAATTTATAAAACTCATCCATGAGGAAATAGAACAATGGAGATTTTATTTCACTTACTTGTCATTTCCCTAGTGACATTATTTCTAAAACTTGTCAATGACAGAAACCTAGTGAGAATAAGAGAGTTTGGCCTCCTCTGTCAGAAGGAAACAGGAAGTGTCAGGAAAGCAAGGGGGTGGGGATTTCCGCATTGCTGAAGATAAAGAATGCAACACATTTAAGATTGTTTAGTATTAGTAGCAATCTGTTTTTTTTTTTGGTGCTTTATCGAAACTCCTATACAGCACTTAACACATTGCATTAAAATCTTTTATTTGAAGTCTTCAGACAGATCTGTGAATAACTGGGTCACACCAAAAGACTTAATGTAGAAATTTATAGGTCTAGAAAAACCCCAAGTTTTCTCTCACATGGACTGTGAAGTCTCTCAATACCATGGAGATGCACCCACAAGAGAGGTGTGGCTGAACACAGTACGTGGCAAGGAGGCAACAATGAAAAGAATATGATCCCCGTATTGGTTAGGATGTTTTGGCTGCAAGTAACAAAGCAACCTGACTAATGGCTACTTACATCAATAGCGGTTTGCTCTTCTCACATAGCAACGCGAATGGACGCTGGATGTTGGTTCAGCAGCTCAGTAGATATCTGGGATGCCCAGCCTTTCCTTCACTGGGGCAAGATGGCTGCTGCAGCATCAGCCACGAAATCCACATTCAAGGTGATGCCTGGGTAAGGTAGTGCAATTGTTGCCCCTAGTACTTATTCATTCATTCATTCACTCATTCAACAAATATTTACTGAGCACCGGCTATGTGCTGATACTAAACTAGGCAAGGGGAATAGAAAGATGCTGAAGACAAGGAGTAGAAAGAGGAACATCATATGTTTCTGTTCTTTTTATCAGGTCAGCAAATGCCTTCCTAGGAGCATTTCCCTTATGTTTCATGGCTATGGAATGGATACATCATCCGGACCTCTCCCCGGTTCAATCACTGGCAAAGAGTAGTTGGAAGATAGCAGCCTTACACCAGTCACAATTCATTTTCTGAGGCTAGGGGAGGGGCTATTCTTCCCTAAGAACATGTAACAATCATAATTCCTGAATTTTATCTGCAAGTGTTGCCCCTAGTACCCATTCATTCATTCATTTATTCAACAAATACTTATTGAACACCTGCTATGTACCAGATACAAGTTAGGTACCAGGGATAGAGAGATGCGTAAGACAAAGAGTTCCAGTTTTCTATAAAATAAAAACAATGCAAACGAATGTCTTGTAATGCAATGTGATAAGATGAATTAAGGTGATATTAGGGGTAGAGAAAAGCCCAGAAAGAGTTATGAATTTTTCAAGCACAGAATAGAGGGAGAGATTGAGATAAATGACGACTTCCTAGAAAAGGGGATATTACAGCAGGCCCTTGGGGGTAAATGGAATTCCACAGAGCATAGATGGTTTGAAGGTAGAAGAGAGGTAGTGAGGGACTCAGGATGCTCTGAGCTAGTTGCAGTGACCGTGGGGTTGTCTGAGTCTTTATTTCCCCATGGAATTCAATCTTATGCCTAAGTTTGTAGGTTGACAATTCATACCACTGGTTCAAGGATTGTGAAGCAAAGAGCAGAGGGTAAGGGGGAAGGCTGATTTTACTTTGGAGTCTTCTCTCTGGACCAAAAAAAAAGGCTTCTATTAACAAAGTTGTAATCTCTTTAACCTTTCTCTTGTCCTGCCAAACTAAGAGACAGGAGAGTTAAAGTTCTCCATCTGGCACAGAAAAATCAAACCTTTTAAAGAATCAGAAGGGGGGGCACCATTCACCTCCTTGTTCCTGCTACATTTCTAACCTGTCACCCTGACTTCAGTAACTTTGTTGGCCTAACAAGGCCCACAAGGAGCTCAGTCTGTCTATACAAAGAGCTTTCCAGCTGCAAGCTCCACCGCTTACAAGAAATGGGAAGGCCTAAGGTTTCCCATTAAATTCATGAGGGGGCTTCAGGGTAAGAAAAGGCCCAGCATCTGTCTACATTTTAGGGAAGTCCAAACAGTGCCAGACGAAGCCTTCCAAGTTCCCCCAACTGCTACTCCACAAAAGACCTGGTTGGTCTTCTTTAGAAGCCTAATCCTTCTGTCAATAGGGGTTAGGGGTCTGAGCACACACTGCTTCAGAAGCACTGGGTTATACCAGCCCTTTTCTGAATTAGTCCATCAGCAAGCACACAGCAAGCCCTTTAGAAAGCATGGGGTTATGACATCTGACCTTAGAGAAACCAAGTGACATAATCCAACTCTACATGACTCTATTTTGGGTCTGACTAATGAAAATCCTCTTTTGAGGGAAAAGAAGGATCTCCAGTTTTAGGGTGTATCTGAGGGCACAGGAAAAGATTAACTCTGACAGTTTTACTTTGACCTAAAGATGTAGCTTTGAAAATATTCTTGATTGCTTTAAAAGGTAAATTAAATGTGGTTTTGAGGAGCACCTTGAATTGGAGTAAATATTGGATACTGTGGCCTGGTAGAATGATGCCAAAGCTCAAAATCCCCACATGGCTTTCCTTGGGCTAAAAGAAAGGACGTCAAGTTCACCAGGATGGTCCTCAGCATCAGAGGTTATAGATACCTGGCAGCCTGGTGGGCAGGAGATTTCCTTGGAGACCAGAGGATCCAGAGGCACCAACTCGTCTCTCCAGCACAAGTCTGCATGAGGCCACATTCTCCTCCAGTGAACGCGGTTATCGTCATGGAAATTCAGCTGATAAGGGAGACAGAAAGAAGACCGGGCAGACTGAGAGACTGAAAATACATCTTCCTTGAGAGAGTGAACAGTATTTAAAGGGATTTTAATGGTAGGATCAGACTAAGTTTTGAATGGCATAAAACAAGAAGTTATTTTCCCCACCAACCATAAAATGTGAGGTCAAAAGGAAGATAAGCTACAGACAAAAGGACAAAATTATACTCCCTTCGCACAGTTGAGTTACTGCGTGAGTTACATTTGCAAACGTGATACAAAAAGATGAACAAAATTCTATACAATTCCAAATTCTACAGATCTAGTTTCCAAATTTTAAATAGGAAAACTGAGAATAACAGTGAAAGAACATTAGTAGAAATCCAGTTTTCTAAATCACAGACAATGAAGAACATTCTCTATTATAAAAATATTTTTATATAAGTTAAGCTATTTCATACCCTAAATATTTTTTTCCATTTTACTGTTTAATTATATATTTGGCATATTATTGAGTATTTTAAAATAAATTTTAAATTTCAGAATAGTTTTATATTTGCAAAATAGTTGCAGAGCTAGTACAGAGGGATCCCATATGCCCCTCATCATTTCCCCCATTATTCACATCTTACATTAGTATGGTGCATTTGTCATAACTAATGAACTGATACTGATACATTATTGTTATTAAATAAAGTCCATACTCTCTTCAGACTTCCTTACTTTTTACTTAATGTCTTTTTTCTCTTATGGTATATTATTTAGGGTATCTTATTACATTTAGTGATCATGTCTCCTTAGGTTCCTCCAGACTGTGATAGTTTTTCAGGTGGTTTTCCATGTTTTTGATGACTTTGACAGTTTTAAGGAGTATGGTCAGGTATTTTGTAGAATGCCCCTCAATGTGGGTTTGTTTGATGTCTTTCTCATGATTAGACTAGGGTTGTAAGTTTTTTTGGAGTGGGGGGAAGACACAGGAAAAGCACCATTCTCATCACACCATCTCAAGGACACATAATTTCAACATGACTTATCACCATTGCTGCTGACCTTGGTCGCCGGGCTGAGGAAGTGTTTGTCAAGTTCCTCTACAGGTGTGTCATCCTTTCCTCTTCTTTGAGTACTGCACTCTTTGGGAAGGACTGTTTTTTCATAATCATTCTCTTGGGTGTTGTCTCACTCTTGTCATTTTATATCTCCTCTCTCTCTCAGTAGGAAGCTGGCATTCAGTGCAGGAATAAGAGAAATATTTGCCTTCTATGCTCTTTTACTTAGAAGTTATAGAAAAGTAAAGAAAAGCTTTTTGTCACTTGCTAGAAGATAATAGAAACAATTAGTTTCCATTTAGATAAGTTCCTTTTTAGAGAAATTTTAAAAATTTCTCTGGATATATAATAGGACATATGGAATTTATTATAAAGGCTGGTAATTGGATCACCATGAGGGTAGGTATTAATGGAAGTGGCAGTGGACCAGGTGATGAGGTCAATACATCTCTCTACAAGAGTGTGGACTTTCAGGACAGTGCTGGGGGATGTTTTATTGTGCTTTATCATTATTTGAGCATCCCTATTAACTAATGTTTCCACTTTTCCAAGAACCAACTGTAAGACCTTAAGTCAAACCATTTCACCTTTTTCAACCCTCAGTTCCACATTGTCCTACAGGGAAGCTTTTACCCGTGTTACCAACCTTAGTGCATCTTTGACAGATGACTGTGAAATTTGTGTGTAAGGCTGCATTGAAAAGGATAATGCAGGTGTACGATCCCTTAGCCACAATTCTGAGATTAATTTTTTTTCTAAAAACTGGATGTTATTTCATAACTCTTTTGGCAGCAAAACATGGCCTGACCTGATATGAGGCTATTGACACCTTTAACTTATCTCACTTAGTACAAATATTTACACATTTAGCTGCATAAATGTGAATGTGTTTGATTATGGAGTGCTGCACAGACTCCAGGGGGATATTATATAATATATGACCTACATATTCAATTATAAGTCTAAATTCCTAACATTTCTGAATTCTGAAACACATATGATGCAAAAGGGTTCAGATAAGCTACTGCAAATCTCTAAGTCTGGTATAATGATTATTTCCTTGTCATTAAGTAGTTCCTCTCTCAAACTTTTCTCAAACCTCAGCTACTTACTTTTCTTCTTACACTGTAGAGAGAGTCACAGCAAACTCACTTATCACACTTTCATTTATGGTATAGTCTGAAAATTCTTCAATGACAAAGCTAAGAGGTGTATGGGAAATGTTCTAGATTATCAGATGGGTACTCTTCTGCTAGGGTGAACCAGGGCCCAGAGCCTATATAGAGAAGGTCAATCAGCAGCAGAGCGCTGTCCAGATAAGTCAAAAAGTCCTCTGACACCGCTCTCACATTCTGCCTCCTAGATTGCACAGCCTCCGTTGCTCTCCTTTTTGATTAAATCCATTGGATGGTACATTTTATTTTATTATTTTATTTTTATTTTGGACACGCTACGTGGCTTGTGGGGTCTTAGGGCCCCAGCCAGGGTTCGAACCCGGGCCCTCGACCGTGAAAGCGTGCAGTCCTATCCGCTGGACTGCCAGAGAATTCCCTGGTGGTACATTTTAAATTGAACACTTGCCGTGTTTTAAAAATACTACTCTTCCTTATCTATGGAATTTCTCTTTCAGCCCTATCACTTTGTTTAATAGAATTTTTGTGCTTGTACATGTGAAAACAGTATGTAAAATTTTGGCTGGTTCATTACTCTCTGGAGGCAAATTTTTTTTTTTCCAGTTATTTGGTTAATTTCACCTGTTGATAGCCGGGGAAACGTTATACATATATTTAAACCCTATGTAAAGAACTATCTTAATTAAATGCAGTGCATCCCTTAGAGTTTCAATGAGCTGTAAAATCAGCTCTTTAACTTCAAATGCCCGATAGCTAATTTCACATGATATGCTAGCAACAGGCAGCTGTAAAGTTGAAACCTAAATAGAGTCCTAGAAGCAGATTGAGAAATGTTGCTTTCTTAAAAAAACTTTCCATCTTAATTCTCAGCTTTATATGGCAAACTGGGTATGATTTGACCTTTGAATTTTATTCCTCTTGTTTTGTATTCTAGATGGCCCGGTTATAAATAACAGAAGCATGAAAGAGGCTACACTGATTAATAATTTGTGCCTTCCAGGGAACAAATGTATCAAAATGTGGGTGGAAATCTAAAGGCCACAGTAGACCTATTAGCACTGTGTGTTCACAGGAAGATTGATTGGAACTAACTCTATGAGTTATGTATAGAACATTATCCTTGAGAGTTACATGTGTGTCCTAAATATTATGCTTTGTTACAGTTTATTGGCTTGGATTCTACTCGTGAGACTAGAATAAACTGCTGTTTTGGGGGGCGGGGGGCATTAACTATTTCATTCTGCCCTGATGAAGCAGGGAAATACATAGCACTGTATTTTCCGAAATTTTTACATACATATTCGTACCCATTGCTTGAGTCTCTAAGGGGCCTTTAAATATTCAGAAATTGCCAAATGACAAGGTAAAAATCACATAGGCGAGAGTGGCTGATTGGTTCCAGACAATTCTCCAATCAACAACATCTAGCTGGAAACAAAACTCCTTCCCAATCAAATATTTCTGGCCAACGTTTGAGTCAAGAGTAGAATTTTCATTTTTCACAGGTCACTTTTTTTTTTTATAAACTCAGGTATTCTAGCCAGAGATGTTTTCGAAAGTATAATGTACTGTCTGTCATCGAAAAAGATGATGCTGGTGACCCTCTACCAGGAGGGCGTGCTCTTTGAGTCACTTTTGCCGTGGTGAAGAGCGGCGTTTTTCTGATGTGTCCTCATACTCTCTTTCCATTGTCCTTGACCTAATGGAGACTGGGGCACACAAAATGACCCTGGGACTCCTTGAAGAGGTTCCTGGGGTGGAGGCATGGGTGATTCTTGAGAAATAACAGGATGTTCAAGGAAGAAAAATTCAGAAGAAACTGAAGTTAGTAAGGAGCTGCCAAATCATGTATAAAATCTTTATCACCTTTCCTCACCCAAGTACTAAAGATTACCCTACATCTTAAACCTATCTTTGGTCACTACGAAGAGTCCCTTTTGCATTTTGCTAAAGGCACCCTATTTTCCTTCATACACTTGTTACTCCTTCGTACTGGAAACTGGAGGGTGAGGCAAAATGAATTCAGGCAGGAGTTGGAGAAAGCTGAGAGTCCACAGAAGCAGCAGGTGCTTTCTGCCTCTGAGCTACTAATCTTCCCCTCATAGGTTTGCACTTAGGAGAATGTTCTGTGCAAACCTAGGGGCAGAATAATAATACAAGCTGATTTGTATCCGTCTTTAAATCTGGTGTTAAAACTACCCATAAATCTGATGTTAAGGATAAAGGGGAAAGTTACATTCCTCCCTGTACTTTCTACAGAATGTGTTCCCTTCTGAAATACAGAAGCTGTATCTTAAAATATAAGGGTGGGATCCCTGTACTTAAGATGGGGCATAACTTGCATATATGTTGTACATATTTGCTTAGACTGCATGCTAAGATTAAGTGGCTTTAACTCCATGTTTGTAAAATAAAATTAGACATTAATACTGCAGCCAACTGCAAACTTCAATATCAGAAAAAATTAATAAAAGCACAGCCAACTTTTAAATAAGTTCGTTTGATTATATCACCACAAGATACCTTCACACAGAAAGAAAAACAAATCTGGCTAATTTGACAGGAGTGATTTAAAATGGTGAGTTGCTAAAAATAATATAGATTTCTCCCAAATGAGAAAGAAAAGTAAAGTGTTCAAAAGCTATATTTAGGTCACCATTTGAAAAGTAGTGTTAGGGTATTTTTTTAAATACTGAAGAAAAAACCCACTTTTTTACGGAAAGAATTGGAAATCCTTACTTTCCTGTGAGCAGTCTTGTCATTTAAAAAAGACCCCCCCACCACACACACACACACTCATCTGCTCCAGCCAATTACTGTTCCCATACACTTTCAGCAGAAGAGGACATTAGATCATAAGCACAAGCAGCAGCTTTTTGGCTCGGTCACCACAGTGAAACGCCGGTGGTGAAGGACATCATGGGGACACGTTTCTGGACTTTGCAGAGATCAGTGTGGGTAGAAGCTCCTAGAGAGCTCTGGTTTGCTTCTAGGTCAAAAGTCTCGTGCAGCCCTGATCATTCCTCTTGTTTCAAACCTTGTGTAATTTGGAAAACCCTCGTGGGCTTAAGGGCAATAATGATGTATTGTTTGCCAAGGGCACTCAAAATCAATAAGAGAGAATCACTGTCTTCATTGTATCAGTTTCCTACGACTGTAGTGGCTTAGAACCACAGAATTTATTGTCTCACTGTTCTGGAGGCCAAGTCCCACATCAAGGTGTCAGCAGGGCTGTGCATCCTCAGAAGCTGCTAGAGAAGGGTCTGTTCTCGGGCCCTCTCCAAGCTTCTGGTGTTTCCTTGGCTTGTGCCTATAACTTCACCCATGGCCTTCATTCTGTGTGTGTGTCCCTGTGTCCGAATTTCCCCTTTTTATAAAGACACTGGTCATATTGGATTAGGGGCCCACCCTATTCTTATATGAGCTCATCTTAATTTTCTAGTTATATCTGCAATGACCCTATTTCCAATTAAGGTCACATTCTGAGGTGCTTGGGGTTAGGACTTCAGCACGTGCATTTGGTGTGTGCGTGGTGGACACAGTTCAACCCATAACACTCATTGAATAGGTTTCCTGCATGTTTAACCTCCATTCTAACCCCTGCTGCTGGATGGGGTTGTTTCTAGCTTTTCCAAGGGAAAAGCATCCCCAAGAAAATGATCCTGTGCAGAGGGAAGGCAGGTGAGAAACTCATCTGCTAGAGAATTTTGAACTGGAGTTTGAAATCATCTACCTTCTTGGAGAGTGCAGACTGAGACGACGATGAAGACTTTCAAATCTGTAATGTCAGTCTTGTCAACAGAGGAAATATGCATCGCTGCCCTTCCAACGTGATCATTTCATGGGCTTTCACTGTGATTTCACGGCTTCTGTAGTCAATTACCAGTCGACTATCGAAAGGGAAATAGTGTTATTTTGCCTTATTCTTGACGTGGCTGTAGGAGACTAGAGAAATAACCATTTGCAGAGGGAACATTCGGAATTAGTGGACCAGGATTAATACCTAGAAGGAAACGGGGATAAAAGCAACTCACTCGGAGGGCAGAGAAAGTCCTGCTGGAGGGTGGAATATTCCATGGCCGCTCCCATCCACGGTGGCAATTTCTTCACTCTGGTGACATCATCTAAGTTCAAAGTGGTACAGACCAACCCCTTCTCTTCAGGACTTTCCAAATTCATTCTCCTCTATGAAGAGTTTCCATTCTCCTTCTCTGATAACTGGCAAAATCATTTAAAGTGATCTGGAACCAGGTTTCAAATACTCATTGAGGATTTGGAAGCTGATGGGCAAAATCACTTAAGGTTTCTGGTAAGATTTATACCTCTTATCTCCTACTCTTGGACAAATGGCCAAAAATAAGGAGAGTGCAAAAAATGGCTACAGAGAAAACCAAAAATCAAAGCAAAAAGTAATCAAATTAGAGACATCATATTAGGAAGATAAGGGCAAAGGGACTAGGAGTAGGGGAGGGAGTTAACAGCAGGAGTAAAAAAAAAAAAATGTTAGAAAACCGAAACCTGTTACTGAATAAGAGATTATTCAGTTTAAAAACTGTACCCAAAACAAAAAGTTGTCATTTCCCAAGTCTTTGCTCACCATGAAGTCACTCACTGTAATCAAATCTCCAAAATAAAGGGCAGTCCCAGTATCTCCAACAATGAACGCATGGCCTCTGATCTAGAACGTGGATCCATAATCCAGACTCTGCTAATGTTGGGAGTGTGGGCGTGCCTTTCCACAAAGACAACCACATCAATTTATCTCATAATTCCAAGGACTCTGTAGTCCCTCCAATGGACATTTTCATCTGTGTCGCTGGATCCCTAAGAATAGGGGTGGCCAGCGAGATGCAGTTGATTTGCTTTCTAGTTTCTTTATTTTCATTTGGAGGCTCTGGGGAAGAACACGCTTCCAGGCTTGTCTAGGTTGTTGGCAGAATTCAGTTCCTTGTGGCTCGAGAAATGTGGTCCTTTTTGCCTTCCCGGCCATCAGCCGGGAGCTGCTTTCAGCCCCGGGAGAGTGCCCACACTCCCTGCCCCTTGGGCCCCTTCATCATCAAAGTCAGCAATGGAGAACTTTTCCATGTTGAGTTCCCCTTGTTCTTCCAATCTCTGACCTTCTCCTCTCTTGCAACCAACCAGAGACAATCCTATTCTTTTAAGGGGCTCATATAATTAGGTCAGGCCCACCAGGATAATCTCCCTATTTTAAGGTCAACTGGTTTGGGACCTTAATTACATCAGCAAAACCCTGTCACTGTGGTGTTTGATTGAATAACTGGGAGAAGGCATGTGCATGTCAAGGGCTGGGAAAGTTGGGAGACCATCTTAGAACTCTGCCTGCCACAGGACACTTCCTGCACTGAATTTTAGTGGTATTTCTGCTGAAACAGTAACCAGCCAATTTTATGTGTATAGACATATATCTCTAAATAGCAGAAGGCTGCCGGGAAATTGCATGATATGATTTTCAAGATTGCTACAGTATTTTTAAAAGTCATCTTACCACTTACAAAAATATTTCTTACCACCTTTGCATCAACAGGGTGGCTTTACAACCAGAGATGTAGTGGATCTCCAGGGTTGAGGGAGCCAATGGTGGTCACTGTAGGGAGGCCAGTTCTTAGAAGGAATTGTAGGACTTTGTGTGGCTATCAGGTCAGCTCCTTTCAGCTGGCTGATTGAATAGGCACCTAAAGTGATCATTCTGCTCTTTAGTCTGAATTTTGTAGCAAGAACATAAACTTGTATCGAGGCTTCACTTTTGCTAGCATGATAGTGAATTTTCGACATAGAAACGGAAATAAATAAATAAAAAGCTCCTTACAAAATATTTTGGAAAATATTGCGAATCACAAAGACCAAAATAAAAAGACCTATAATCACATCACCCAGACTCAACTACTGTTAAGTTTTCGGCTTTTTGTCTCAGTCTTTTTTCTCTCCCTATACATAAACGTATGTATTAGTCAGGATCCAATCAGGATGCAGAAACCACATAGTAATTTAAACAGGGAAAATTTATTATAAAGAACTATTAACTGTGACATAGGCATAATTAGGAATGTGAAAAGAACACTCTGAAGAATACCCTAGGGCTGAGAAAGAGCATCCAAGGGAGGGACAACTTCAAAGGGGGGCCCTCTTCCCAAGACAGATGGAGACCTTGCTGGAAACGAGGATGTGTCTGCAGCCCCACTGGATGGGGATGTTCTTTGGGCTGCCTGAGCCAGGACTGGTCCACAGCTGCTGGGCAAGCAGGAAACATACCTCTGCAGGACAGGCGCTCAGAGGCAGTCAGGACCGCGAGAATCAGCTTGCTGGCAGGGTGGGGTGATGGTGATGGTGGTCTCACCTGGAGGGCTGCTGCAAGTGCTCGCTGGCTAGGGAGGGGCTACGCTGAGGGACTGCACGCTCTGGGTGTGTGGCTGGCACAGAGGCCTCTGCCAGCGGTGTAGGAGCAAGAAGAGAAACATGAGGGAAGCATCTGAACCGGGAGAGGAAGCTTCTTCTTTCTGCATTGTCTCTCCCGCTTCCTCTAGTAACAAACCTAACATCATACTCTCTGCAAAGGAAAAATGTGTGAAGGGTCCAGCCCATTAAGGCAGAAGAGGTAATGAAGGTGGATGTGGAGCTGAGAGGCAATACATTGCCAAGCTGAGATCACAACATAGATCTCATTTTATAACTTGCTTTGTTTGCTTAAAAACATACTAAAAACATTTTCCCATATGATAAAAATATCTTCTACAACGTAATTTTTAATGGGTATGTGATATTCCACATTATGGGTGACCCATAACTTATATTTAGGCAATACCCAGTTTGGGGACATTGAGGTTATGTCGAACCTATAGTGATTGTAAACAGTGCTGCAATAAATGTTCTATAGTAAGTCAATTCTTTAGGATGAAGTCCTAGCAGTGGGATTTCTGGGTCAAAGAGTATATGCACTCTTCATATTTTTGATGCATACTCTGAAATTTTGCTCCAAAAAGATAACAGTATGTTTTAAAGCATTAAGTATTAGTAAAATTTCTGCATTTCATTTTTAATGTGTTCTAATTTTAAAAACATGCTAATTAAGTGAATCTCATGATGATAATGAAATAGTCTTGGATAAAACAGTTTTTATAACAACACTTAATAATGAGAAATACCAAAGACTTATTTAAAACGATAATGAAGTGGCTATTAGTACAGTACCAAAGAGAAAGAAATGCTTAGAACTTACAAATGAAGACCCTGATTATTCCAAACATAAATTTCAAACTGTAAACACTGAACTTATTGTAACCCACCATTTTTGTATTTTTACAAAGGAAGAGACAGAAATTTAACAGTCTACTCCAAAAGGATTGCTTTTATATATATAAATTTAAAAATATATATTTTATATATAAATATATATATTTTAAATATGCTTTCTTTACTTTCATTTTTAAAGCATATTTACTTTTTAAAATTAATTAACTAATTAATTTTTTTGTATTTTTTTCTGTGCTGCGCAGCATGCGGAATGGTTCCCTGACCAGGGATCGAACCTGGGCCTCAGCAGTGAAAGTGCCAAATCCTAACCACTAGGCCACCAGGGAACTCCCAAGGATTGCTTTTCTTAAAAAATAATCAGTGATGATTAGATTTCTAGTCTTCAGCCAGAAAAATACAATGGAAAAAAAAATACCTAGGAAGAAAAATGATATGAAATGAAGAAGGAAGGAAGGAAAAAAGGAAGGGAAGCAGGGAAGGAAGGAAGGAAGAATGAAAGAGAGTAAAAAAAGAAGGAAAGAAAGAGAACAAGAGATCAGGAAGATTAGAAAAAAGAGGCAGGGTGCATCACTATGGAAAACAGAATGGAAATTCCTCAAAAAATTAAAAATAGAAGTACCATATGACCCAGGAATCTCACTTCTGGGTGTATATCCAAAGGAAATGAAAACAGAATATTGAAGGGATATCTGTACTTGAATGTTCATTGCAGTATTATTCACAATAGCCAAGACATGGAAACAGCCTAAGTGTCCATCAATGGATACATATATATGTATATATATATATAAAATATATTTATATACAAAATGTGATATTATTTAGCCATGGGAAAGGAAGAAATGCTGTGATTTGTGACTACATGGATAGACCTTGAGGGTATTATGCTAAGGGAAATAAGCTAGACGGAGAAAGACAAAAATTGTGTGGTATCACTTATATCTGGATACAAAAAAAAAAGAAGTCAAACTCATTGAATCAGAGAGTAGAAAAGTGCTACCAGGGAAGAGGGGTGGGGGAATAGGAAAAGGTTGGTAAAAGGGGACCAACTTTCAGCTGTAAGATAAATAAGGTCTGAGGATATAATGTAAATGGTAACTATAGTTGAGAACACAGTATTGTATAAATGAAATTTATAAGAGACTAGACTTAAATGTTCTCCAAAAAGAAAAAAAAATAATTGAGGTGATAGATGTGTTAAATAATTTGATGGGGGAATCCTCTCACAATGTACATGTATATCAAATCACCATGATGTATGCTTTAAATATCTTACAGCTGTATTTGTCAGTTATACCTCAATAAAGCTGAAATTTAAAAATGTGTTTAAAAAGAGGCAGGGAATTCCCTGGTGGTCCAGTGGTTAGGACTCAGCACTTTCACTGCTGGGGCCCCGGTTCAATCCCTGGTCGGGAACTAAGATCCCGCAAGCCTGTGTGGCAGAAAAAAAAAAAAAAAAGGAAGGAGAGAGTAATGAAGAAAAGAAGGAAAACTAGAAGGAAAGAAAACATGAAAGAGTACAAAAATAGAACACAGGCAAAGAAAAGAAAAGATAAACAATTTTAAGAGAACTCCATCTCTGGGATGGTAATATTTAGTTGGCTAAATATCAAAACATTTTAAGTCAAGGAATACACAGCTTAAGAAAGACATGCTTTCAAGAAATAAGCCTTAATTGCTCAATTTGCCAGAGAAGTGGAGATGGCAGTATTTTTGTGGCACTTATGTGGTTGGGCCCTGTCATCATGAAAGTTAACTGCAGAAGTGCACACATTTCTGCACTGCTACACTGTCTCCAGTGCTTTTATTTGTTATTAAGTGCCTCAAGATAAGTGGCACATGTATCTCAAGAAAGCTTTGGAGTCTGCACAAGAAGTGTTTCCACCAGGGGGCGGTAGAATTTGCCTACTGATGGGTTAGTTATGGCAACCTGGTTTCTCAACAGGTGGTATGCAGGCCTGGTTTGCAAAGGAGCCGGCACAATGTCAAGGCTGTTGAGGGGAGTCAGGTCTTCCCACAGGCGTCCTGCATCCCAGTCCTGGTAGAAAGTTTTCGGGAGGCCACAGATTCATTATGTCAGAAAGTGTAGAGCAGATGACATGGAAAACATTGGGAGGTCCAACACTCTCTGGGTTTAGGATATAGTTATTGCCTTGAGCTTGTTCCAACAAATATTTTTTTGGCACAAAAGCTCCATCAAATGGGGGTGAAAGTAAGTCAGAAAGGCTCAGGCATGGATGTTCCCTCAGAATATGGGGTTCACACTACTCTTTGAAAAAAAAATCTGTTGCTACTCCTTTACTGTTTCCCTGATCTATTTGGGAGCTGGCAAATTGATTTGATAAAACAGTGATAGATTTGTCAGATTAAGATAGTAATTTACTTCCATTAATTTGAGAGACATCAGCGTCTCACAGTGAGAAGAAATATGGCTACCCTGGTGGGATACATTTAAATTCATTACATTTCCTGGCTTTCATCTGAGACACTGAGACTTTTTCTTCTCAGCCGATAAATCCTTTCAATTTTTGCTTCAAATGGCACTAAACAAGCACTCATCAATTTATATTTTAAATTCTCCTAACAATATCCAGTTGGATAAATCTGTTTAATTAGCGGTGGGTTGATGCTTTCTTGACTCTCTGCAAGTCCAGTTACCAGAATAAAAGAAAGGCATGGAGATCCGCTGGTTGGGAAAACATGCCTTGTGTGATGGCGGGGAACAAGAAGAGACATTCTCCCAACAAATGTTAACCCAGGGAAAAAAAATTTGAATATATACAAAAGATTAAATTAACAATAGATGAATGGCAAATGAGAAAGCTGCCAGTGACCAGACTTTCTCAGGAGCCAACCTTTAACAATATGGATTATTTTGGATAATTCATGGTTTGCCACCCTTTATTCTTTGTCTCCTCTGTAATACCCAGGGCACATCTTAGGCAGATAATTAGGGCATTATCATATTCCTTAACTAAGTCGGACAAATTGCCTTGCGCTTCCTGGTAGACCAACCTAGGGCTCTGTCATTAGCCTTGTCTAGTGGTTCCAAATAATGTCTTTGCCTTTTTTTTACCGCATCAACTTTATTTGTCAATACTCAAGCAAGAAAGACTGTTCCCTTTCCTGTCGGGCTTTGTGAATACACTAGTCACTAGGTAACCTTACAGTTAATCCAGGCCACAGCATGGTAAAATGTAAGAAAATGTAAAGGTCAAAAACATGTTTCTATTATGAAAAAAATGAATGATAATGACATAATTTTTTCAGCTCATCAGGCTCTTTGCTAAGTGCTGCTGTTATTGCCAGATCAGTAGTGTATAACAAAGAAGTGCTTTCTGTAGCCTGCTTCATTAGTCTGCCCTGTAGGACCTCACCTCCAGACCTTTCACTAATCTGTTGGCCAGCTCAATAGTCTTGTTAGTTCTATTCACTTCTTCCTGACAGTGGATTTTCTCAGCTGTAGCCCTCGCAGAGGCTGTGGTTAAGGCAGCCAGGTTTGTGTCTAGTTCCTTTAAATAAAAACAGTGAGAGACAACTTTGGACGTTGTCAGAACAAGGGGAAAGATCGCCTCTGACTTATTTTATATTGCAGAAAGTTAAATTATACAGTGTGCCCCAGAAGTAAACCCGACCACGGACGGGAGGCTGTGCCAGTTCATACAATGAGAAGGTACAGTAGGGAAAATGGAAGAAAAGGATATTCAGCAGTTTATGTAATTTTTGTTGTTTGTTCAAAACAGCACCGTGGGGCGGTGGCGGGGTGGGGAGAAAAGGAAACGTACACACAAATTCAAAATCCTGGGGGAAATGGAGAATGCTGTTTTCTAGACAAATTACCTGAAGTCATGAAGATTTAATACAATTGATTCACGTGTACCCTTAGTGCCAATAACACGCTTAATACAAAATGTCCCAAAACATTTTGCATTGAGAGCTGACGGCAAGATAAAACCCAGGGGAAGCTTTTAAGGTGGGATGGGAAGATCTGTGAGGAATCGACAGCTCATGGGGAGGGAGCTGGGGCATCACCAGGAAGAGCAGAATTTCTAGCTGAGGATGTAATGGAGAAAGGGAGATGGGGAGATAGGGGGTCCCATGGAGCTGACTGCACTGGGAGGCGGAGCTCACCGAGGATAAGTGGAAAGAACAGGTAGGAAAATGAAGGTGGTGAGCATAGTGTGTTCAAGAGACTTGGCTGGTTCTTTGCAGGAGGTGGATGGTGAGAGGAGAGAGATTTGGAGGAGAAAAGGCAACGTTCAAAAAGAATCACGGTTCAAGTAGCAAAAGAACTGTGTGTGTGTATGTGTGTGTTTGATTTGCTCTTCTCTTTCAGCAAGTCATCTACTCACTGAATGTTTGGGAAGAACTTCCAGGGAGACAGGGAGACGGCTGATGCTCTCCACAGTATATTGGGAAGGCATTTATAGTGGCAAAGGAGAAAGCTCATGGCATTGTGTAGAATTTTGTTCATGATAGTTTTATGAAAAAAACATTAACACTGGAAATAATTAGTAAGAACCATGAAAACTCTCTTTGGATGTGTAACGTATATGAGAATCTCAAAGTTCCTTTGGTATGACTACCTGTTACTATTATCAGTCTGCTTTATACTTAGGAAAACTGAGGCCAACAACCTGATGGGAAATGGGAAAAAACTGTTTACAGAACCTTAGGGAAGAACCTCAGTCAGTATTTCTTGGGCCTGTGGAATTCTTTCTCAGACTGCCCTGATTTAGTCACCACTTAAAATTCCTCAAGCCAGTGAAGCAACCCCCCTCCAACCTTCTGAGTTTTCTTCTCCTCTCCCTTCTTCCCAAACAGCTGGCTCATAGCTGTCCGCCAGCAAAACCAATGTAGACCATTAAACTGAACTAGGAGGAAAGACCAGATACTGCAAGGTCTACCTCATGTCTTAGGATGTCCATCTGCATTAATGATAACACAGATGGCGAAGTGGGCAATCTTTCATCAAGAAGAACATTATCCCTTAGTTTCTAGAACCCTCTGATTAATAATTTATTAGGCAAAGGGTTACTGTATTAGTTTGCTAGGGCTGCTATAACAAAGTTCCACAAACAGGGTGGCTTAAACAGCAGATGTTTATTGTCTCCTAGTTCTCAAGACTAAGTCCAAGATCAAGTTGAGGGCAGGATTGGTTCCTTCTAAGGGCCAGGAGGGAGAATCTCCATGCCTCTCTCCTAGCTTCTGGGGGTTTGCTGGCCGTCCTTGGTGTTCCTTGGCTTATCCCCGATGTCTGCCTTCACCTTCCCATGGCATTCTCCCTGTGTGAATGTCTTCACATTTCCCATTTTTATAAGGACATCAGTAATATTTGGCGTCCTCCTTTTAAACCTGATTAACTCTCTAAAGACCCTATCTCCAAATTCAGTCATAGTCTGAGATGCTAAGAGTTAGCACCTCAACACATGAATCTGCAGGGCACACAATTCAACCAGTAGCCACTGCCAAGTGCCAGACACTGTGCTATGAACTTGAAGGGGAGGGGTGGTACAAAGATGAATAAGGTATGGCCCCTGACCTGACCCACTCGCAATTTAGTGAGAGAGGCGGGTTGATATGCAAACAAAGGCAAATAAAAAAGGGAATTTATAGCCAACTGCAGCCATGCTGAGCCTGAGGGGCTGCGGAGGCCAGGCCCTTTGTTTCTGGGGAGGGGAGGGAGGAGTGCCGTGGTGGCCCAGGCTTTTACTCAAACTCTCCCTTTATTCCTACTGTATTATAATTATATATTTCTCATCCGTCTCCCCCAGGAGACCGTAAACTTCCACAGGAGAGAAGCTTGACTCATCTCGGAGGCCCCAGCACCCAGCACATGGCCCAGCATGTAGCTGATACATAGTCAGCCTCTGCTGAATGATCACCTATTTGCAAGGCTTAGGAAAGAGAGGGGAAGACAGAAAACAACAAGAAAGAAAGGCAGACTAGACAAGGGGAAGGAAAAGAGAGTGGAGGAAAAGCAGAAGCACTGTGATTCTTCACAGCTCTAAATTCGCTCATTCATTGGATAATTATGGCCTTACAGGGTCAGCCACTAGGCGCTACGCCAGGAACTGGGAAGGTGGAGATGAAGGATATAGTTTCTGTCCTCAAGATGCCCCCAGTTTAGGTGGTGTTGCGAGGGGGGATGCACAAGGAGGAGGTAACAGATGAAACGACGACCAATGAGCAGATCGATTTTTACCGCACAGTAACCCAGGGGAGGGAGAGGGCAGCTCACCAGGCCTGCAAGGGTGGAGGTGTTTTGACAACTGAAGGTTTGCCAAACGAGAGTAATGGATGGAAAGCAAAGGAACAATAGTAAGAAAACTATGGATGTTGGATTTGTAAAGTTTTTCTTTTTTTAATTTTTATTGGAGTATAGTTGATTTACAGTGTTGCGTTACTTCCTGCTGTACAGCAAAGTGAATCAGTTATACATATACAGTTATCCACTCCTTTTAGATTCTTTTCCCATACAGGTCACTACAGAGTATTGAGCAGAGTTCACTGTGCTATACAGTAGGTCCTTATTAGTTATCTATTTTATATATAGTAGCGTGTATATGTCAGTCCCAATCTCCCATTTATCCCTCCCCCTCTTCCCCCTGGTAACCATAAGATCGTTTTTTAAATTTAGCACTTTCAATTTTTATTTTCGTGTCTGAAACTAGCTGGACTTTGCACAGTGTTTCTTGAGGTATAGATCTGGTTCTCTCTAGAATATTTACGGAGGTAACTGAGATGTTTGAGGTTGGCCAAGGAATATAGGATTCAGCCAACCTGGGCAGTTTCTTAAGGTTTGATATTGTTCATTTTATCAGAAGGAAAAGGTTTATAGTTTTATTTTTTTTTTTTCTGGATTCATTTGGGGTTTTGTTAGTGAAGCAATGAATCACTCACTCCACCCCAGGGTCTGTATCCCCCAGTGCATGTTAGACGCCGGATGTGTGGAGCTAGATGCCTACCCTCCCTACGTAGATAGCAGCATCAAGGGCTCATATCACTGTGTTTCCTTTAGAAGGATTCAAGACTTCAAGCTGGCATGGTTTTCTTTTAGGTCCTCTTTTCTGAGTCTGTTTTGTTTGACTAGAGTCTTTCCGGACACTCTGAAAAGAAGTGCTAAACAGATAAAAGATAATGTTATTCTTCCTGCATTTTTCCGTACGGCTGATAACAAGACATACCCCTTCTCTTACAGGATGTGCATATCAATGTGATTAATATGAAAAAAATTTTTTAAGTGTCCAAACCCCTTTCTTTTCCAGGCTCTCTCTCTTTTTTTCCTTACTTCTTTCTTACTTTTTTTTTTTTTTTAAAGCATTGCCCTTTTCAAAACAAGGGGAGATTCAGCATAGTTCCCGTGCCCCAGTGATCCAGTGGTGTCACATCACTATGGCAATTGCTGCCCAGGGCAGGAATGCAGAGCAGCTGTAATTGTGCAACGCCTTATTGCTGGTGCATGTCAATCAGAACCTATGAATTGAGAAAAATTTGCTCTGTTCATTCTGTTAAATGATGTATCCAATTAAACCTGTTAGAATTCATGATCTTCAGTCAAGGTTAAATGAAAGTAGTTACTCCTGTCAGCTAGGTGATTAAATGCTGCCTACATCAGGCACATTTATGTGCAAAATTAAAATTTTGGTATAAAGCATGAATCTTTATGCATGCCAGTTAATTATCTTGCGGTTCCTCCACTTATTAAATGCCCACTGCATTTCTTCTTAATCATCAGCTTCCTTTCAAAACTTATTTCATACTTCACATTACACCAGATTTCAATGTTTAAATGAAATGCCTTACCAGTGAAAACTTCCTCTTTTTGAGGGCTTAGCTGTACTATGCTACTGAAAATAATCATTATTAACATTTTCTCATTATTATGTACAAGTATTTCTAGAAGCCAGATTGACTGATGCCAAGGCATTGTGGAAGTGATCTCTGTTCAGACTCCACCAAGGCTTGGTTCTAACCTGGGTTCAGCTTCCTGCATGTCCTCTTACCTCAGCTACTGCAGGCTGCCAGTGTGCAAAGCATCTTGCTGAATGTAGGGTCTTGTTTCTTTCTCCTTTCTGATCTACTTTGAGTAGAGCACAAATGTAATCATGAAATGAATTACTGCTATACATCAAAAGTACATTAGAAATTCGTGGGGATGGGGTGGAATACTGCCTCTTCCTTTTTAAAAAATGAAAAGAGACCTAACCACCTCAGGTCTCAGGCATACACAAATGTTGCCTCTTCTGTTAGGTTTTAAAATGAATGAAAAGTACAGTAGAAATGACACGATTCCAGAGTACCTGTGGTTCCCAAATATAGCATTGTGGGAGCAGTAGGGGACCACCAACACCATTTCACACTATTAAAATCTACCTTTGGGGCTTCCCTGGTGGAAAAAAAAAAAAAAAAAAAAAAAAAATCTACCTTTGGGGACTGTTATGTGTTTATTTTTCCCAAGAAAGACTCAATAATAGTTGCATAGAATTAAAAATTTTGCACCACACTTTCCTTTACTGATGTTATTTATTAATTTCAGATGTTAATTTCTCTCCTTCTGAGGCAGATGATACCCTTATAAACTTTTAAAGTTAAAAATAAATTCCTAGTGGGCTTCCCTGGTGGCGCAGTGGTTGCGCGTCCGCCTGCCGATGCAGGGGAACCGGGTTCGCGCCCCGGTCTGGGAGGATCCCACGTGCCGCGGAGCGGCTGGGCCCGTGAGCCATGGCCGCTGAGCCTGCGCGTCCGGAGCCTGTGCTCCGCAACGGGAGAGGCCACAACAGAGGGAGGCCCGCGTACCACAAAAAAAAAAATAAATTCCTACTATTTAATTACTTCACAATAAATAATACCAACGAAGTCAATGTTATTGAAATCAATTTCCATTGTATTTAATTCTCTGTGTCATGTTTCATAGTTTCTCAATCTCTTCTAACCACAAAGCATTCAAGAGCCACAAGAAAAATATCTAAAGATCAAAGATATAAGTTCTCAATTTAGTTGTTGCAAGTATTTAAATAAAAATACTTCCCCTACTAGAAAGTTATGAAATGTTCTTCTTAAATGAACTTGAAAGGGGCTGATTTCCATGCGAATGAAAATAGATTTATTAACAAATGGAATGGAAGAAGTATTTTTCACTGAATAAAATTAACGAATTAACCAGTGTTTAGTGGTGCTGAGCAGCCTCCTCCATGGGAATGTGTGAGAAACTCATTTTTACTGCAAATGTGCCCTCAGACATGCCCCACGTCAATATCAACACCCTGTTATCCTTCTTGATTTTACAGCTTTCCATAATACATACCAATATACAATGTCCACTTTTTTTTTTTTAAAGGAACTCTAGCACCAGTGGGTTGAAGAAATGATGAAACTTGAACTCAAAACAAATGTTGGTCCTTCATCTGTTGCAAAAACCAGCCTCATCTAAGTGATGTGAGTGGACTGACCCAGACCTTGGGGGGTGGGGAGTGGGCTCTCTGTGTGGCAGAGGCAGTGATGGGCCCTGAGAGTGCTAGGTCACCTTAGGACCCTCTCGTGTCCGCAAGGCTGATCTCAGCCTTCAGAGAGGGGCAGGTGTAGATGGTGGCTTCTCTCCCCACTAATCCCCTTGCATCGGATCCTCATTCACTCTGCTTGTCTGCTCTTCAGTAGCTGCTTCTCGGATCCCTCAGTTTTTTGCTGTGGAATCCACCCCTTGGGGCAGATCTCACTGTACTCAGATAAGTCCTGATAGATCATGGGAACTAGAGTCAGGCTTGAGCCAGGCAGGGGGTCCTGGAGGTACCCACTCATAAGGGCTTTTTAAACATAATGGAAATGTGAGGGGGTGGAGAATGCTGAATTTAGGGTACATTTCTGGGAGAATAATGCACATAGTTAGAAGGAATCTCTTGCTGTTCTATACCCTTAGGGTAGGGGAAAGGTTTGGAGAGATCTCCCATGCAGAGAGGGTGCTTGAGTAACAATACATGGTAACCGCAGTGCCCCTGAGGAGGGGAGTGCCTGCTAAACTCCAGGCTGTGGCTTTACTCGGGGGCTGTCACTTGTGTCCTCTTAAGCTCTTCACCCGTTCAGGGCTCATCTTTTTTTCCCACTAAATGAATGCTGAAGATTCTTTAATGAATACTTATTGAAAGTGGTCCCAAACGATTACCCAGGGTGCCCACAGACCTCATTCTGGCTCCAAGGAGGCTGTTATGTGGGATCCAGTAAAGAAAGGTGGGAGTGAGAACTCTCCTGGGTCCTATCTTGAGGGCTAAGAGGCTGGGGGAGGATGCATAGCACTGGTAGGTAAAAAACAAAGCCTGAGGACCAAGCGAACAGCAGGTGAAGAGCAGAGTAAGCAAGTATCTCTTTGAGTTAATTCTTAGAAACTGGTCTCTTTTTGTGTGACCATACGTGTGTTTTATGGGTTAGATGCCAGAAAAGCAACATCTTTCCTGGGTCCTTTTTCTTTCCTTTCCTTTCTTTCTTTAAAAAAAAAATCGTTTGGAAACAGGAACAATTTTCTGTTCAAATGGTCGCTGTCCCTAAGTGGCTTAAAAACTCCCAGTGGGAAGGACAACAGCCCTCTCAGAGGCAGAGTGGCCTCTGTCTGTGAGAAATATTCACCTCCGGGTATGCTTTCCTGGCTTGCTTTATAGCTAGCTTTGCAACTTGGAGATGTAACGTAGCTTGAAAACCACCGTGTGTTTAGCCCTGCTTTGTCAGCCCACCTAGCAACAGATTGGGCTGTTTCGTAGCCCCGCTGCTTTCCCAGGTCACAGGATACCATGGCAAGTAGAAGGACTGGGTCCGATTTAATCAAAGGCTTTTGATTACACAAAGCTTAGAGCCTCGTTCCGACAGGAAAGCCTCTTCTGGGACAGGGAAAGAAGGGGTTTGGTGTGTAGCAGACACACTGGCTTAAAGCTCCATGGAGAGAGATTGATTCCCCTCAACCTGCCTGGCAGCAGCCTTCGCAGACCACCGCCGTGGCAGATGCTCATACTGGGAAAGGCAGGAAACCAGAGGAAGGACCACTGCTTCCTCTCAGGGCACTGCTGTCCGGAGGTTGGGGTCTGCTGCAAGCAAAGTCTCAGGCTGCCGCCATCCGTCCAGTTAACCTCCAGTCGGGGGTGAATTAAACAAGAATAGGTGGCATCACACCTTGGGCTGGTTTGCAGGTTGGCAGGGACAGGCTGGCTCACCACTTTATTCTGTGTGTCAGAAGGGGGAGAAATTCAAAGACATGCTCTGGTATTAGAGAGATGGGTGTTTTCACCTTGTCATCTTCCTGACCTGAGGCTGGAAAGGTGATTCGACTAATAGGTGCCTCCCCTACTTAAAACAGAGATGAAAATATTTTCTACTTTTCAGTCTCTCAGGGTATAAATAGGATGACATCTCCAAAATAAAAACACCAAGACTTGGTCCTAGAGACTGTCATACAGAGTGAAGTAAGTCAGAAAGAGAAAAACAAATACCGTATGCTAACACACATATATGGGATCTAAAAAAAAAAAAAAAGGTTCTGAAGAACCTAGGGGCAAGACAGGAATAAAGATGCAGACGTAGAGAACGGACTTGAGGACTCGGGGAGGGGGAAGGGGAAGCTGGGACGAACTGAGAGAGTGGCATGGACATATATACACTACCAAATGTAAAGTAGATAGCTAGTGGGAAGCAGCTGCATAGCACAAGGAGATCAGCTCAGTGCTTTGTGTCCACCTAGAAGGGTGGGATAGGGAAGGAGGGAGAGAGATGCAGGAGGGAGGAGATATGGGGATATATGTATACATATAGCTGATTCACTTTGTTATACAGCAGAAACTAACACACTGTTGTAAAGCAATTACACTCCAATAAAGATTTAAAAACAAAACAAAACAGAACAATAAAAACCCACCAAAAATGCCTTTATTGATCTGCGGTGAATAATTTTCCAGTGAAACAGAAATTTCCTTTGAACGCAATTGGAAAAGGAAAAGTCAAGTCCACATATAACAAAGCAGACATTGCTTGTAACTATCTCTGGTGGTCTTTGATTCCTCTCATGAGCTCATGGGAACCTGCAATGATATTGCTGTGTGGGGTTATGTAGCTGGTGGGCAGATAAGACGGGCACGCGTCATCTTTATTCCTGTGTAAGGGTGTTCTTAGTGCTCTTGAATTCTCTGTATTTGGGGGTGCTAGATATGTGGAGACACAGAGAATAGCTAAATGTGAGTTTGGTTTGAAATATTTTATATCATAAAGATATTTACTAAAAAACCCCCTCATTTAAAATGCTTACAATATGACAGGAACAACATCCAAATCTGCATTAAAGCTAAGGAAAAATACAGAAGGTCGCTTAAATTTTCTTACGTTTCTTTTTTATTTTTTTAATTGAAGTATAGTTGATACACAATATTGTGTTAGTTTCAGATGTACAGCAAAGTGATTCAGATATATATATAAAATAATATATGCATGTATTTTTTCAGATTATTCTTCATTATAGGTTATTGCAGGATATCGAATATAGTTCCCTGTGCTATAGAGTAAATCATTGTTTCTTATTTATTTTATGTGTAGTATTTTTTAATCTGTTAATTCCATACTCCTAATTTATCCCTCCCCACCTCCCTTTCACCTTTGGTAACCATAAGTTTGTTTTCTATGTCTGTGAGTCTGCTTCTGTTTTGCATATAGATTCATTTGTATTATTTTTTAGATTCCACATATAAGTGATATCATGTGATATTTGTCTTTCTCTGTCTATCTTATTTCACTAAGTATGATAATCTCTAAGTTCATCCATGTTGCTGCAAATGGCAATATGTCATTCTTTTCTTATGGCTGAGTAATATTCCATAGTATATATACCGCATCTTCTTAAACCAGTTGTCTGTTGATGGGCCCTTGCGTTGTTTCCATGTCTTGGCTCTTGTAAATAGTGCTGCTATGAACATTGGGGTGCATGTATCTTTTCAAATTAGAGTTTTCATCTTTTGGAGATATATGCCCAGGAGTGGGATTGCTGGATCATATGGTAGTTCTATATTATTTATTTATTTTTTTGGCCATGCGGTACAGCATGTGAGATCTTAGTTTGTCAACCAGGGATTGAATCTGTACCTGCCTCTTTGGAAATGTGGAGTCTTAATCACTGGACCACCAGGGAAGTCCCAGTCCTCAGGCATTTTTAAAGGTTTTTCAGCCAATATGGCCAGGCATGCCCCAGGGTAAGGGAGAACCAGTGTTTTAATCCAGTCTATAGTAGTTCCATATGTTCAAACAAAATCAGCATGGGATAACTGTTTGGAAAATAAATTGAGAAAAGAAGAAAAGGCAGAGAGCTGTTTTAAAGGAATGGACGAATATCAATACAGTAGCTAATAAACACTAGGAAGGATTAAGAATCAACTTCAGGGCTATTAGAGAAGTGTTTAAAGAGCTGGGTGACATACTCAGTTACTGATGCAGATTCCTCTTTTTCCACAGAGTACTGTGACCGGGGCATCAGGGACTGGCATTTCCCTGTCCCGCATCTCCTCACCCCCATTTAGGCCCTTACACAGGAGGGCTTTCTTAGACCCCAGGGGAGGGGTGGTGAGGCTCAAAATCTTAGCCACAAGACCTGAGCCAAGGTCAGGGTATGAAACAGGACATGTTTGAGAGAATACATGGAAGTGTGTGTGAGCGTGTGTGCACACGCACGCGTGTGACAGGCCCTCAGAGAGATGACGGGCCTTAGAGTAGAGGAACGCTGCTCTCTTCTGCTCTCTGGTCCCCATGGGGAGCAACACAGAGCTGCCCGTGGAGCCCCACGGACCGCGGTTACACTTTTACTCCTCTGGAGCATGTGCGTAACAGGGCCTGAGCGGACACTGGAGCGGTGCAATACTTCCCTGCATGGCCCACCGTGGCGTGGGCGTGATGACGAGTGGGCTGGCCTGGGGGTCCCCTGTAGCTGGTGTGAGGAGAGGCCAGCCAAGGATATGGGCTGTGTGGCTGGAGGCCACACAGGAGTATCACCACCCTGGGAGATACCAGCCCGTGGAGGTGGAGATGACTGGGAAGCAGGTAGGATACATCCATTTCTGAAGATGCCGAGATAAGGTGGGCAGATGCAGGTTGAGGACCAGATGCCTCCCCTGGATGCCATGATGCTATGTACTCCTGGGAACAGAGATGACAAGCCTCCTCTGGGAGAAAGGGAGAGCCTAAAGGGATCCGATTTACCCTGAATCAATTAGGCAAACCCTGATTTAATTATAAATTTGGAAACATTTTCCGTTAGAGAGCAAGATGAAGGTTTGAGTTTCTTTGGAGATAGACATATAGTTTAGTTATGGGAAAGTAAAGAGAGTTACAGTTTTTGAAAACCTAAATTGTGGATTAATAAATAGACCTATTTCAATACCAAATAACTAGATTCTGAGACACATACAAATGCTTGACTGAATTTTAAATTTGGATATTTGGAGTGGAGGAGATACAACTAAATGCTTGACTCTCCTCTGAAAACCTTTGGTATACATGACTAGTAGAGCCTCAAAATTGTAATGTGTATAAAGCCCAAGTTTATCTCTCATTGTTTTTTGAACCCTAAATTTAAAAATTCATTTATTTGCTAAAATATCTATTGAACAGTTATTGTGTGCAGGTATTTGTCTAGATATGGGGAGTTATTTAAATTGCCTTCGCTGACCTCCAAGAGCTTAAAGTTTACTGTTTTACAAATCGTGTATAGATATTTCACTCAGCACATTTATGTCATTAGAGTGATATTAAAGCAAAATGATAAAAGTGATCTTTAAATATAATAAAATTCAGAGCCTTAGCTTAGACATCATGCATATTCAATGTACTATCATTAATGAAGTTCATCAGGAACCAAGAAGATGAACGGCAGCACAGCAAGAGTAAGTGCACAAGCCCTGGAGCCAAGCTGCCTGGGCTTGGATCCCTGAGCCATCACCCACTAGCTGTGTGGTTTGGGGCAAGTTACTTAACCTCTCTGTCTTTGCATTTCCTCAGCTGTGAAATAGGAATACTAACAGTACCTCCCCCACAGGGATGGTTATGAGGATTAAATGAGCTGTCATATACATAACACATTTTACAGGGTCTGCTGGAGAGAACAGTAGATATACATAGGTATTTTTGTGTTTAGTTATAAATGCGTGTGTGTTTTTTAACATCTTTATTGGAGTATAATTGCTTTACAATGGCGTGTTAGTTTCTGCTTTATAACAAAGTGAATCAGCTATACATATACATATATCCCCATATCTCCTCCCTCTTGCATCTCCCTCACACCCTCCCTATCGCACCCCTCTAGGTGGTCACAAAGCACTGAGCTGATCCCCCTGTGCTATGCAGCTGCTTCCCACTAGCTATCTCTTTTACATTTGGTACTGTATATATGTCCATGCCACTCTCTCACTTTGTCCCAGCTTACCCTTCCCACTCCCTGTGTCCTCACGTCCATTCTCTAGTAGGTTGGCATCTTTACCCCCATCCTGCCCCTAGGTTCTTCATGACCATTTTTTTTTTTAAGATTCCATATATATGTGTTAGCATACGGTATTTGTTTTTCTCTTTCTGACTTACTTCACTCTGTATTGCAAGAGGGTTCCCTTTTCTCCACACCCTCTCCGGCATTTGTTGTTTGTAGATTTTCTGAGGATGCTCATTCTAAACAGTGTGAGGTGATACCTCATTGTAGTTTTGATTTAATGCGTGTGTTTTTTAAAAATGCTCTTTTTTTTGCCATAACCTACCAAACAATTCTATTCAGTTGATGCTGTAGTGTAGAATATAAGAAAATCTCTTTCATAAGTTTAAACACTTAATTCAGCAAGTGAATGACATTAATCTTATACATTAAAAAATAGGATGGATCAAACAGTCCCTGTAATATTGTTTTTGCAGTTACTACAGCCAACAGGAAGACTCTCAGTGTGGGAACTACCGCCAACATTAAGAAACATACATGTAGGGCTTCCCTGGTGGCGCAGTGGTTGAGAGTCCGCCTGCCGATGCAGGGGACGCGGGTTCGTGCCCCGGTCCGGGAGGATCCCGCATGCCGCGGAGCGGCTGGGCCCGTGAGCCGTGGCCGCTGAGCCTGCGCGTTGAGAGCCTGTGCTCCGCAACGGGAGAGGCCACAACAGTGAGAGGCCCGCGTACCGCAAAAAAAAAAAAAAAAAAAAAAAAAGAAAAAGAAACATACATGTATAAAATACTTGAAAAATGAAGCACCAGATTTGGTTAAATATACGTCGCTTTGAACTGGCTGTGTGATACGAGCGAGCCGGTTGATAAAGGACAGGAGAAATGCTAAACATGTGTCGTGACAAACAGTGAAAAATTAAAGTTTGTAACTAACATTAATTACATTCTAGTAAGATGAATAGGCTGCTCATCATTAATGAGAACATACACCTTTGTCTAAGTTTCTCATCCACCTGTGATGAATGTGCTAATGGGGATAAAATACATCATAGTAACATTTGAATTAACAGCACACTAATAGGTTGACATATGAGTATGAATAAAGCATTTAATCATATAAACTATACCACACCCAATTTTTCAATATTGTCTATATCACATCCAAGTGAGTGTAGAAGTTTTCTATATTGTCTATATCACATCCACGTGAGTGTAGAAAGCATTCGGGTCTTATTTTAAACAATATATTTAGGATACTGTCCGTATTGTGTAATGTTCTAGAAAAAAACATTGACTTAACTACATTCCAGAGAACTTAATTAAGGTGGATAAAAAGACTGTTCAGTCTAACTCTGATGAGATAAAGGGAATTCAAACACTGTATGTATTTCTCAAGCTATAATCTGTGTCTAATCTTTTAACTTAGATTCCTAGTGTATGTGCTGCTGATAAAATGTTATCAGTCTAATACCAGACATAATATATACTGAGTAAAATCAGGCTTCTGCTTCGAGGAGAGTTCTATGAAAAGTCAAATATATCCTTTTTGTTGATACTTGGTATCATTTCTATAGCAGTTGAATAGGACCTCATAAATAAGACAGTGCCACGTTATTTTGATGGTTGTCAGATTCCTAATATATTAAGTAATATTATTTAAAGCCTCACCCACTGTGATTAAGTATTCTTGGAGGAGAGCAATTATGCATATATCACAACAATGGGGATAACAAGCGTATGTTTGTAAGCTAAATCCATCCCAGTTAGAGAAAATATATATGCTGTGTGATATTTTCAAGGAAATCCCAAGATCATATATAAACTGCTCTAGTCCTTATACCTACTTAAAAGTTGGGAGTTGAAAAACAATTTGATTGTATTATAATAATAATAACGAGAAGCCTTTTGAAAGATATTGTAAATCATCAACAGTTTATTCAATCACTGAGCTCCTAGGTGCCAGGTGAGATGGCAGTGCTCAGACAGACCTGTGGACACCAAGAACAAGATTCTGGCTCTCAGAGACTAGTTGTGGGGAGACAGAAGTACCAGCAAGTGTGCTGAAGACCTCAGCTACTGGCATAAGCTGTGTAGATCCTAGTATTGAGGAACCTGTGGGGCTGACGGGTGGAGAGTGCTTGGAGGTAGGGTAATCGCTTACCAAGGGAAAGGAGGATATTCTGGCAAAAAAAAAAAAAAAAAGTCATGAGAGAAAGGGAGAATTTGAGGCTGTCACTCAGCTTTTCCTTCTTGCCAGCTCCCACAGACATATGCCCACCAGGCTGAAAAAAGACCAGTATTAAAAGTAGTTCTCTATAACGTGTTGACCCATAGGACCACAACAGTGTAGTCTGTGAAACAGAGCACATCCGAAGTGCTTCGTGGGGCTCATTGGAGTATGGAATGGGTAGAGTGGAAAATTGAATATGATAATCAAGTTTACACAAATAATTACAATGAACATGTTGCAGTAACAGAGGTAAATATGAAATGCTATGGAGGGGCTTTCCTGGTGGTGCAGTGGTTAAGAATCCGCCTGCCAATGCAGGGGACACGGGCTCGAGTCCTGTTCCGGGAAGATCCCACATGCCGCGGAGCAACTAAGCCCGTGCACCACAACTACTGAGCCTGTGCTCTAGAGCCCGCGAGTCACAACTACTGAGCCCGTGTGCCACAGCTACTGAAGCCCGCACGCCTAGAGCCCATGCTCCGCAACAAGAGAAGCCACCGCAACGATGAGTAGCCCCCGCTCTCTGCAACTAGAGAAAGTCTGTGTGCAGCAACGAAGACCCAACGCAGCCAAAAATAAATAAATAAAGTAAATAAATTCATAAAATAATAATAAAAAAAGAAATGCTATGGAGAGAGAAAAGAGAACAAAAGGAATCCTGTCCTTAACATTTGTAGATATTTTCACAAAAGAGGTAGTAGATATTTTCACAAAAGAGGTAATGTGTTGCTCTTGAAAAAAGAATACGAGTTTTTCAGGTAGAGCGGAGGAGCAGAAAAATGCCTGGTAATGGAAGAGAAGGCACAAAGCCAAGGCATGGGAGTCAGAGAAGGGCACAGAGCACGATGTGGCTGGGATACAGGCTGCATGAGGGTGTGAAAAGAGGAAATCCTTTTAGGAGCCAAATCCAAGAGAAGGAGAGCAAGATGGGATCCAGGGCATAAATTTACCAGGGCATGTGACTACAGATATAGGTATAAGTATGTGGAATGGAAGGTGGGAAGTTGAAATGGTTTGCATCTGATTGCATCTATATTTCTCTATGAAATATACGACAAGATCTTCAGCTGAGAGTTGAGGGAGAGGGGATGTTGGAGATTTGAGAATTGAAGAGAAAGTGCATAATAGTCATCTTGGGAGTAGGTTAATGAATTTACTAGGGAAGTTTAGTTGTCAGAGAGTGCTGAGTGCTTGTTGAAGATTTTGGTCATAAATTTGAAATGGTTCCTAATAGCATGGTTGTGAGATTTTCTCCATCAACGTTCAGCTGCTTGGGTACAGGGATATAGCAAGCAATTAGTTGAGTTTAAGAAGACTTGGATTATGGTTTTCTCAGGGTATATGCCCAGTAGTGGGATTGCTGTGTCATATGGTAGTTCTATTTGTAGTTTTTTAAGGAACCTCCATACTGTTCTCCATAGTGGCTGTATCAATTTACATTGCCACCAGCAGTGCAAGAGGGTTCCCTTTTCTCCACACCCTCTCCAGCATTTATTGTTTGTAGATTTTTAAAATATTTTGGCTGCGTTTGGGTCTTCATTGCTGCACACAGGCTTTCTGTAGTTGCGGTGAGCGGGGGCTACTCTTCATTGAGGTGTGCAGACTTCTCATTGTGGTGGCTTCTCTTGTTGTGGAGCATGGACTCTAGGTGCATGGACTTCAGTAGTTGTGGCATGCTGGCTCAGTAGTTGTGGCTCGCGGGCTCTAGAGCACAGGCTCAGTAGTTGTGGTGCAGGGGATAATGGTGGTGAGGGGTGAGGATCAGATCTCATGGAGCCTCCTCGTACCAGAATGTGGAGGGCTTTGTAGGTCATTGCAAAGGTTTGGCTTTTATCTTGAGTAAGATAGGAAACCATTGGAGCAGGGATGAGACTTACCCCTTAGAAGGACTACTATGCCTGCTGTGTTGAGAGGATACAGAAGGGGGACAAGGACAGAGGGAGGGAGAACAGCTGGGAAGCTACTGTAATAATCCCGGTGAAAGATAGTAGTGACTTGGATCTGGGTGGTAGTGTTGGAGATGATGAAGAGTGGTCATAATATGGATATATCATAAAAGTAGAACAAAAAGTTTTGCCAGTGGGCTGGATGTGGGATGTGAGAGACAGAGAAGAGTCAAGGGAGACTCTAAGAATTTTGGAGTAAACCACTGAAAGGTTGGAATGGGTATTTACTCAGGTGGAGAAAACTGAGAAAGAATCCAGTGTGGTTGAAGATCAGATTTTGGTTTTGACCATGTCAGTGTTGAGATGTGGAACAAGCAGTTGGGTATGTAGGACTAGAGTTCAGAATCCTGAAGTCTAATTCAGTTCTCTTTTATCCAGAAGATAAAAATTTGGAAGTTATCCCAAGCCATGAGACTGTATGAGATCCCTGAGAGAATGTGTGTGGATAGAGGAGAGAAGAGGCTGAATAATCCGAGGGGCATTCCAATGTTTAGAGTCAGGGAGTTAAGGAAGAACCAGCAAAGGTTACTGAGAAGAAGTGTCCAGCAATGTAGGAGGAAAATAAGGGGAGTGTGGTGCCCGGGAGACAAGGGTTGTAATTACTGGCAATGACAAGGTCTAGGGTATGATGATGTGAGTAAGTGATTGAGGTGAGGTGGAGGGAAAGAACTTTGGAGCTAAGGAGGGCAGGGTGCTGAGCCTCAGGATGTTGGATGACAACTGGTCTGATGATAGGATTGTGGTGGAGAGGTAGGTAGTGACCCGTGTGTTGACATCACCTGTGACTCCACTGACCAGGAGGCAGGGAGATGACTTCAGAGGTGGTAAAGTTTGATGATTCGCTTCCAAAAAGCTAGGATTTTTGAATGAGGAAGGACAGACATCTGAGAAGTTGCAAAGGGGAGCCAGAAGAACGTTTGCTCCTCCCTCTGGCCTTGAGGTACTTGAGGAATAGGATAGACACAGTCTTCAGCTGAGAGGGCAGTGGGAAATAGCATCCTGAGGGTACAGCCTGGCTTCCTTTAGCAGGAAGATACATTTAGAAGAGGAAGAAGATGTAGGTCAGTTTGCTGATGACAGTCAGCTCTTAAGAGCACAGCAGAAGGGTTTGGGAGGAGAGGAGGGTTTGGGTTTGGGGTTAGATTGCAGAATAGCTATATGGTGAGGGATGATCTGTTGGTGACCAAGGCGAAGGTGCATGCTGTGGGGGAGATTGGTGGTGCGTGGGTGGGGATGGTGGCTGTGAGGCATTTGGGGGTTGGTGCAGAGCAGCACAGGGCAAGAGGTCCAGCCTGAGGCTGGAGATGTTATAGCAGCCAAGAAGACAAAATGATTGAAGACCAGCATGGGGCTGGTCACAGCCGGATGGGTAGTGTTCTGGAGAGTAGGGTAAATCTCTCTAGGATGGCTAATTATAATAATGCTATAGTCATCACAGTTGAGGGAAATTTATCAGCAACTAGGCCAAAGGCCGAATAAAGTTTATCTGCAAGTGGGCCAAAGACTGATGAATTACTTTTCATCTCAACCCACTGACTATACTAATAAGTGTTGACAAACAAACACCAAACTTTTGCTGATAAAATGAACAGATGTTAGGGAAATCTGGAAAAGAAAGAGGTGAGCCTTCTATGAACTCCAGGAAATGGCCAAATCATTCTTTTTTTAAAAATTAATTTATTAATTTTTGGCTGCATTGGGTCTTTGTTGCCGCGCACGGGCTCTCTCTAGTTGCGGCGAGCGGGGGCTACTCTTCGTTGCGGTGTGCGGGCTTCTCACTGCGGTGGCTTCTCTCGTTGTGGAGCACAGGCTCTAGGTACGCGGGCTTCGGTAGTTGTGGCATGTGGGCTCAGTAGTTGTGGCTCGCAGGCTTAGTCGCTCTGTGGCATGTGGGATCTTTTTCCCGGACCAGGGCTCGAACCTGTGTCCCCTGCATTGGCAGGCAGATTCTTAACCACTGAGCCACCAGGGAAGTCCCCACATCATTCTTATATTTGGGAATATGGAGTAAGAAGTCAGGGCACAAGGAGTCATTACCATAAACCCTGCTTGGAAAGCCTTGGCTGCCCCAAATCCACCCTTTTATGGAATGCGTGGATCTAAAAGTTGCAAATGATTTTCCTGTGCCATTAATTTGTTATTATTTTTTATGAGAATGAAAATCACTGTGATTCATAGTGAAACACTGACACATATGTTTCCACATACAAACCCACACTATAATCTGGCCAAATAACCACACTCACAACCTCATTTGATGCATAAAAGAGTTGTTTTGAGGATGGAATGAGATAATGCATTATCTCAAGGGCTGTCGCTGAGTAAGACTGTAATGAACATTTCCATATTACTTTCTTGCATCTTCAAATAGAACAAATGGCTTAATGATTTGGAGTGAGTCAGTTTAAGAAATTAGTGTCTTTCCCACTAACCACGGATTTCTCAGGGACAAATGTTCATCTTCGTATCTTCAGTGCCTAGGATAGTGCCTGGCACACAGTAGGCATTCAGTGAATGTTTCTTGGAATGATGTGGAGTCCTGCTCCCTGAGCATTGCTACAACTATTTCCCATGTTCACTTTCCAGATAAGTTCCCAAACAAGTTAGGGAGGGATCCTACAGCAAATGAAACATACATTTTACCAATCCCATTCATGAAAGAAAATCATCTAGGACATATGTCTTCCATGAATTAGTGTTTAATGATCCAACATCTGAGCCAAAATGCAAGCAAAAGCTCCAGTCTACACATAGTAATCTGATTAAATATAAAAATATTTTGTTGTGCTGACATCTGTGTTGTTAGGAACATAAATACATATGGTGTGGCTCACATGATATAGGGAGAGCAATGGTTAAATGGTAAGGCTCTTGGCTGCCCTATTGAGATGTGGATGGGGAGTGTGGGCCAGGAGGTGCTCATTGCGTGAAAGGTAATAACACTTCTCTTCAGAATCATAGGGCATCCATTTCAGCTCAGATTTCACTCTGGAAGTTCTTCCAGGCAACTGTAGAGCACATACATTCAGAGAGAATGCTTAGAGAAGAAAGCTCCAAGCCCAAAGCAACAGAAAAAGAAGTCCTTCCTAGGGCAGTAACTGGCAGCAAAGTCTGGCAAAGAGCATGCTATAGACTGAATGTTTCATCTCCCCAAAATGCATATGTTGAAACCTAATACCCAATGTGATGGTATTTGGAGGTGGGGAATATGGGAGGTGATTAGGTCAAGAGGGTAAAGGCTTCATGCATGGAATTAGTGCCCTTAAGTGGCCCCAGAGAGCTCCCTCACCCCTTCGCCATCTGAGGATGCAGTGAAAAGACAGCCAACCGTGAACCAAGAAGTGGTCCCTCATCAGCGTCAAATCTGATAATTCCTTGATCTTGGACTTCTCAGCCTCCAGAACTGTGAAAAATAAATGTTTGTTGTTTATAAGCCACCCAGTCTATGGTATTCTTTTATAGCAGCCCAAACCGACTAAGACAGAGTATTAGAGCAAATCATATGCTTTAAGTGTAGTTGATGTCCTTTACTTGGACTTGAAGCCACTGCAGTCAGGGACAGAGAATTTCCTTCAAATCCTAATAGGGCTGTGGTGTAAGGAAACCTCAGGGCTGAGAGCAGCACTGGATGTGTAAGAGCACTTCAAGGGAGCCTGATTCAATAGAGGCCTCAGTTTGTGACCACCTAGAGGGGTGGGATAGGGAGGGTGGGAGGGAGGGAGACGCAAGATGGAGGGGATATGGGGACATATGTATATGTATAACTGATTCACTTTGTTATAAAGCAGAAACTAACACACCATTGTAAAGCAATTATACTCCAATAAAGATGTTAAAAAAAAAAAGGAAACAAAAATAGAGGCCTCAGGACAGGACCAGACAAGAGTATTTCACAGATGCCAAGGATTTCCATTCATCCCTGGTGAGGAGGAACTGGGAACAACGATTAAAATCCCACCATTGAGTCTTGCTGATACACTTGGGCACAAAGGTTAATTGTTTATAGTTCTTATTTTAAAATTGTATCAGTCATTTCCCAACAATCCTATTCTTTTATTTTTTTCCCTAAAATTTTCAGTTAAGGAACTCTATCAGATCATGTAGGAGAATGTCCTTAGGCTTAGGAGATAGATGCTGAACTATTTAGAGGTGAAATGTCAGGATTTTTGCAGATTACTTCCAAGTCATGCACATACATTGAGAAAGCAAGTATGATCACTATCTTTTGTTTTGTTTTGTTTTGTTTTGTTTTAACATCTTTATTGGAGTATAATTGCTTTACAAGGGTGTGTTAGTTTCTGCTTTATAACAAAGTGAATCAGTTATACATATACATATGTCCCCATATCTCTTCCCT
>NC_041215.1:78795073-78838984 GCF_002837175.3 Physeter macrocephalus
ATTTATTTATTTTTGGCTGCGTTGGGTCCTCGCTGCTACACATGGTCTTTCTCTAGTTGTGGCGAGCGGGGGCTACTCTTCGTTGCGGTGCACAGGCTTCTCATTGCGTTGGCTTCTCTTGTTGTAGAGCATAGGCTCTAGGCATGCGGTCTTCAGTAGTTGTGGCATGCCGGCTTCAGTAGTTGTGGCTCGCGGGCTCTAGAGCACAGGCTCAGTAGTTGTGGCACACGGGCTTAGTTGGTCCGCGGCATGTGGGATCTTCCCGGACCAGGGCTCGAACCCGTGTCCCCTGCATTGGCAGGCGGATTCTGAACCACTGCGCCACCAGGGAAGCCCAGGAACTGAAGAGTTGTTGATTAAAGAATATGAGAAACAATGATTGCTATGGTGGGCTTATATATTATATTTGCAAAATAATGGGTTTTAGGTTAAACTGAGGCAGGTGTGCAAATGTTCTGGTGAAGTCCATGCCACCTACCCTTCCCCCCACCCAACCGACAGCAAACCATAAAGAGTCTGATGATAGTTGTCACCGGCATCAATAATTGTAACAAGGGCCTGGAATATCAATCAAAGGAAAGACAAGCATTTTGATAGCATTAATCAGAGCTGGCTTCCTCCTGCAAATCATGCCAAAGCTCTTGGATTCCTGCCTGTTCCCATTGTTTTCTGTCTGGTGGTTTGGATGCAGATCCTTTTCCCCTTCCCTACTGTGGTCATAATGAAATTGGGGAATTAACTCGGAGCAGAGTTGTGCTAGTTTGGATGTGAAGGTAAACACAAATGGAGAAAGTTCAAATTATTAAGAAGAACAAACAGCCCTTGTTACTAAACATTAGCTGGCAAACGCAATAGACATGTACAATGGGCAGAAATTACAGATGATTTCCCATACTGGCCAAAAGGAAAGATGGTCACAGGCTACAAGGCCTGTGTACGATACCCCCATACACAGAGATTTTAGGTTTCTCCCTTTTCAGCAGCCACGCCAAAATATCTAGTCTCAAGATTTTGAATAATAGTCTGCCATCACTCATAAAAAGAGATTAAGGGAAACTATATTCTTGGATTTCTTCAATTATCATCCCGAATTGTTCTATGCAGCTTTAGAGATGCTGTGGGGACTGATTCAGTCTTTGTGCTTCACTTTATTGCTGGATGGATCTTCTTTCAGATATGCGATATATACAGGTCTATTTATTTATTTTAGGTCCCACTTGGACAAATGACAAATGATAGTCAAGAGCATGGCTAGAAAATTTAAACACTTCAAGATTGGAATTTCCCAAAATAAGCAATGGCTTTAAATATCACTTGAATTCAAGTAATGACATAATTTTATGTTAAGAGGAGGAAACGAAATAATGGGGATAAGTTTTCAAAGGATCACATGTCAGTGAAAGAAGATGAGTTAGAATAGAAAAATCTGCCCACTAAGTTGGAACCTTCACTCTGTCTCTGTCAAAATGCTACTTCCCTTGGCTCCATTCGAAGAGGATGATAAAAAGAGTCCATGAACCCAAGAAGCAAGAGCAATGCCTTTTACTCCCCCTCCCCTCACATCAAGTATATTATATACAAAAAGTTCTAATATTATATACCTTACCACGGGATTAAAACCACTGAAACAGAAAAAAAATCCATCTACCATAAGCACATGTGTGCATATTTATATACCTACACAAAGCCAAAATAAATGGTTGAAAAATGAGAGATTCAAACAACTGGCTGATTTGTCTAAATGCTGTCAAACAATCATTTTGATTAATATTTTTTTCACTGCATTGACTGATTTTTTTTTTTAGTGACTAGAATGAACTGTGACATTTTATAGACATCTCACATATGGAATTGCTACAGCTCTTTGGAAAGATAATTGGTCAGCTTCTGCCATAATGGGTAACACCTATGTTAGAAATATCTCACATAAACAAATTATTATCCTGTATAGCGTAAGGTGACTAATTAATTTTCCAGGGAACTCCAAGTCCTAGAAACTATTGTTAACTAGTGGTAAGTGAAAATGTGTTTGAATTTCAAGTGTTTGAGTTTCTTATGTCTTTTATTTCATAAGAAGGGGCTCATTTTCCCTAAATGCTAATAAATAATTGCTTTTGAGACAGAGTCTAAATTGGACCCTTTCTCATGACTTTGCTTGCTGTTCTTTTCTGCACTAATAGAAGCCACTCTTTAGCTATGAAACACACACACACACACGTTCTGGATTGACTTTGGAAAGGATAATTAAGTCGTTATGAAAAAAATACTGCCCCCAAATTATATTTACCTTAATTTGAAAAAGATAAGGAAAGTACAGAGGAAAACTAAAGAAGAGGTAGAAGTGGCTAATTGGGTTTATAGTCCATAGTGATCATTATATCTAATCTTGTCTTTCTAAAAAATTGTAGGTTAAAAAAATTAACACGGCTCATGTATTAATATTAATGTTTTCTCTTCATGAGCCTCCCCGTCTCAGGCCCACATGGCTCCATCCTGACCAAGCTTTCACTGTCCTATTTGGGAAATCAGTGCCTGCGTGTCTTTGTTTCTCTGATGAGGTTCTGTTTGCTGAATGGCAAGTTTAGACTATAAATCTTCCACCTGAATTATTACAAGAGAGCTTTGGTAATTAAGTTCTAACAAGATTTAAATGATATTAGAAACAGTCAGTTAAAAGGAAACACAGCCTTGGGCTTTGTTGTAAATTTGTATAATTATTTTTAGTCCTCTAGAGGATGCATAATTATGTTTCTGTATTTATAAAAATAGTGCCTCTGCAGCACCAAAATGAATTTTACAGTATGCTGATTTGCATATTAATGATATTCTTTGTATATCAAAATTTCTTTGGCTGAAAAAGAAAGATTTCCCAGGAAATTTTCAAAGTAACCCTGAGGAGCGTAAAGTCTCTTGATATGTACGTCTGGCAAAACCACTGCTCAGGGAGAAAGTTTGATAGTCTAAGAAAAAAAGAAACTTAAGAAAGCAGACCTATAACACTAAACCTCAAATTTAATTTGATCTTCACTTGGAAAGGGGTGCAGTGGCCTAGCCAGGAATAATAGCCAATAACATTGATTGAGTACTTATTACTGGCTAAGTGAGATCTAGTCAGTTCACATGCTTCATGCAATGATCGTATGAGGTAGATACTATTATCTTTCCCATTTAAAAGATGGGAAACTGAGGCACAGAGAGACCAGGTTTAATGGCTTAAGGACACATAGCCAGTATTTTAACCTAGGCAGGTTGATGCTAGGGCTTTAACGATTACACTGTATTGTCTCCTGAACAGAAGCCTAAGGAAGCACTAAGGGCCTCTTTCTGTTCTGATGGAGAAACCATTTTCCTGTGAAACACACACAACACTGCCTTTGCCTCCTTCACACTGGGTCCACGTGCAAAGTTGGAAACACGACACATCTCAGGACCATGTGCCCACTTTTTCCTGCATGCATTTTCTTACCTGTTTTACAAGGAAGTACTCTCGCTACACCAGCTTTTAAGCTCCAGAGCAGGAGCTGTATTCATTGTTTCCTTTGCTGCTTTTCCACACACACACACACACACACACACGTTCTGGATTGACTTTGGAAAGGATAATTAAGTCGTTATGAAAAAAATACTGCCCCCAAATTATATTTACCTTAATTTGAAAAAGATAAGGAAAGTACAGAGGAAAACTAAAGAAGAGGTAGAAATGGCTAATTGGGTTTATAGTCCATAGTGATCATTATATCTAATCTTGTCTTTCTAAAAAATTGTAGGTTAAAAAAATTAACACGGCTCATGTATTAATATTAATGTTTTCTCTTCATGAGCCTCCCCGTCTCAGGCCCACATGGCTCCATCCTGACCAAGCTTTCACTGTCCTATTTGGGAAATCAGTGCCTGCGTGTCTTTGTTTCTCTGATGAGGTTCTGTTTTCTGAATGGCAAGTTTAGACTTTAAATCTTCCACCTGAATTATTACAAGAGAGCTTTGGTAATTAAGTTCTAACAAGATTTAAATGATATTAGAAACAGTCAGTTAAAAGGAAACACAGCCTTGGGCTTTGTTGTAAATTTGTATAATTATTTTTAGTCCTCTAGAGGATGCATAATTATGTTTCTGTATTTATAAAAATAGTGCCTCTGCAGCACCAAAATGAATTTTACAGTATGCTGATTTGCATATTAATGATATTCTTTGTATATCAAAATTTCTTTGGCTGAAAAAGAAAGATTTCCCAGGAAATTTTCAAAGTAACCCTGAGGAGCGTAAAGTCTCTTGATATGTACGTCTGGCAAAACCACTGCTCAGGGAGAAAGTTTGATAGTCTAAGAAAAAAAGAAACTTAAGAAAGCAGACCTATAACACTAAACCTCAAATTTAATTTGATCTTCACTTGGAAAGGGGTGCAGTGGCCTAGCCAGGAATAATAGCCAATAACATTGATTGAGTACTTATTACTGGCTAAGTGAGATCTAGTCAGTTCACATGCTTCATGCAATGATCGTATGAGGTAGATACTATTATCTTTCCCATTTAAAAGATGGGAAACTGAGGCACAGAGAGACCAGGTTTAATGGCTTAAGGACACATAGCCAGTATTTTAACCTAGGCAGGTTGATGCTAGGGCTTTAACGATTACACTGTATTGTCTCCTGAACAGAAGCCTAAGGAAGCACTAAGGGCCTCTTTCTGTTCTGATGGAGAAACCATTTTCCTGTGAAACACACACAACACTGCCTTTGCCTCCTTCACACTGGGTCCACGTGCAAAGTTGGAAACACGACACATCTCAGGACCATGTGCCCACTTTTTCCTGCATGCATTTTCTTACCTGTTTTACAAGGAAGTACTCTCGCTACACCAGCTTTTAAGCTCCAGAGCAGGAGCTGTATTCATTGTTTCCTTTGCTGCTTTTCCTGCACTTAGCATTCAGAGTTAGAAGAGATGCTCATTAAAATGAAATCAGGGAGTGAGTCTGTCTTTGTCCATTGAGGCTGCTGTAAGAAAAATACCACAGACTGGGTGGCTTAAACAACTAACATTTATTTCTCATAGCTCTGGAGGCTGGGAAGTCCAAGATCAAGGTACCAGAAGACTCCACGTCTGGTGAGAACATGTTTCCTGGCTCCTAGATGGCCATATTCTTGATGTGTCCTCACAGGGTGGAGTGGTGAGGAAGCTCTCCGAGGTCTCTTTTCTAAGGGCATGAATCCCATTCATGGGCGCTCCACCCTCAGGATCTCACCATCTCCCAAAGTCTCCACCTCCTGATATCATCATATTAGGGATTAGATTTCAACATATGGATTTTGGGAGGACACAAACATTCAGTCCAAAGCAGAGTCTCAGGAAACATCTGAGATCTTTCTTCTGTTAGATTAGTTATATTTTAAATTGTGGTAAAATACACATAACATATAATTTACCATTTAGCCATATTCAAGTATACTGTTTAGTGTCATTCAGTACATTTACATTGCTGTGCAACCATCACCACCATCTATCTCCAGAACTGTTTCATTTTCCCAAAGTAAACCACCATAAAAGAACTCCTCCCTGCCGACCTCCAGCCCCTAACGACCACCATTCTACTTTCTGTCTCAATGAATTTGACTACTTAAGGTACCTCACAGAAGTGAATGGTTAGTTTTAAATCAAAGGTGATTTTTACTTGAGAGCCAATCTGGAATATTTTAATGCAGCAGAGTATGCTTCTTTTCTCTTATGTTCAGACCATGAACAGGAAGTGGTTGGAGCTAGGAAGGGTCCGAAGGTGGGTCTGAGCCGTGTGGGTGGGGTGTTCCTCACTTTGTAGGTTGAGGGGGCAGCATGTGGGAGCAGTGGGTGAGTTCTGTGACTTTTCTGAAGGCTCCTTTGGGGGAGAGATGCCCAGTGGATTGGGGCTCCCTGACTGCAGTACTCACCAGCATTGACCTGCTTGGAGAGACACATGTTCTAGCAATGGGTAAAGGGAAGGGGCATGTTCACCTAAGATAGACCTCGGGTCATCATTTATACATGTAATAATGTGACTCTGGGTAAAATTTTATTCAACAATTAAAAAAAATTATTTGAGGAGGAAAATATAGAAGGGAACTGGGATAAGTGTGGTGATATCCCACAGGCACCCAACTGTAGTCCACTAACCTGGACTTTGGGAAAGACAGAGAAGTTGGCTGTGGCTCAGGGCTGGACTACACCCCTGTGGGAGTGGAAGGAGTTTCCTCTCAAGGGAATGGATGCTCCATTCATCTGAAAAGAGGCTAATCCTGAGGTTAAAAATGAATCCTCAAGAAGGCTGAGAAGCCTCAGGTAGTTCACAGGCAGACGAACCTTCTTCTCTATAAGGCCAGGGCTCAGTTTGGTCCAGGCCCAAAGGCAGGGAGAGGCCTGGAGTTTTCTGGCCTTAGTGGGTCGATTGGGAATCAAGTGGGGTTGAGGCAGTGAGAGGGCCTCTTAGAGACCCCGGGGTGGATCCGAGGGGTGTTGTAATGTTCTCTGAGTTGGAACGTCCCTTTCATTAATCCTTTTCATAAA
Organism: Physeter macrocephalus; assembly: GCF_002837175.3. Classification (NCBI taxonomy): domain Eukaryota; kingdom Metazoa; phylum Chordata; class Mammalia; order Artiodactyla; family Physeteridae; genus Physeter; species Physeter macrocephalus. Next base: position 78,801,605 of record NC_041215.1, read on the forward strand.
CTTCTGTAAATTTAGCCCAGACAAAGCTTATGGCCTGGTCTCTGCAGTGCCCTAGGCAATTGGGAGAGAGCCGGCCCAAACTGGGAGTAGAAGTGTCAGGGAGAGAGCCATTCCCACGCCCCCCTCATCAGAGCACAAGTAGTGGTGACAGCCTAGGCCGTGGACAGCCGAGTGGTCAGAATGGAGGCCAGATGGGGAGGCCAACGGGGAGGGCTCCAAGGGGCCTGTTTCTCACACAGTGAGGCTGCAGCCCGGGGCCCTGCTAGGAATAGCTGGGAAGTGCTTCCCGAGGGCTAAGCTATAGCGTGATAGCTGTCAGGGCGAACCGTTATGATTTGGGTCTGCATATGTTCCCTCATTTAATGCTCCTGATGAAACAATGAGTTGGTTGGTTTATTGCTACTTTACAGGTGAGCATAACACTATTTAAAGAGGTCACTTCCCCAAAGTTATAGCTTCAAATGGCAGAGCAAGAATCTTAACCCAGGTCTAACTTCAAATCCAGGTTCTTTCCACTGTCACCCTGCTGCTTCCAGGATTAAGAAGGAAGCTGTAAATCATGTATCTACCCTACTAACTTTTCAGGTTGAGGTGAGAACTAGAGAATTGGTTTCTGAGGAATCTAAGGTTCTACCACATTTCTGTAGAGCTATACAGCCTTAGCCCAGAACGGACTGCTCATAACCATTATTTAGCCCAACCCCTTCATGTCTGCGGGCTAGAGGCTGGCCAAGGTCACCCAGGGGTGGTTACAGAACTGGAACCAGAACTCTACTCCTACGTCCTAATCCATCCCCTTTTGTTATGGAATAAAAGAAGAGCATTCAGTATTGGTTTCCCCTGTCTTGGAGAAGCAAAGTTGATCTTTGACGTCTTCCATTTCTGTTATCGACACCCCATATACACAAAGCACCTCTGCAGCATCCTGCTTTCAGCTGGTTGTCATTTAACATCAAGAAGGAGATCAGCTACTAAGAGAGAGGTTAGCTTATAATACTCTTAACCCTTCAAGTTCTCTTTATAGGGACCTTTGCCTTTCAATTGGAGGCTATTAAGATTTTCTGAATCCAAGAATATATATTTTATAATGAGAGAATTACAAGCAGTAGAGCAGTCTATTTGGGGCAGGGCTCCTCCTACAATTGTAGTTATCAATCTGCATCTAAGGTTGTGCTAGGGAGCAGGAAGGCCTTTGTTCAAGTCGCTAATTTGCTACTTACACGGTCTTAGGAAAGTTACACAACCTCTCTCAGTCTCAGTGCTCTGCTCTGTAAAAAATCGTATTAACAACATTTACCTCAGGGTAGTGAGAATTATATGAATGTGTTAGGTAAAGTGCCTAAAATCACTGCTTAATAAATGTTATATCCCTTTCTCTTCTCTCTCAGAGCCTCTGTGAAGGCCCTTTGTGAAGAGCTGTGCCGACTGCAAACCCATTTTTTAACCTAGTTCCAGCTGTATCTTTCTCTGCATGACATTTTATTTCTTATTTGCACAGGAGGAAATAGTCTAGGGTTATACAGATGGCCTGGTTTACGGCTTAATTATACTGTCCCCGAGTGTGCGTTCCTGAGGCTCTACCGCTAGGGTGACCACCCGGCCTAGTTTGCCCAGCACTGAGGGGTTTCTAGGACAAGAGCTTGCCATGCTAAACCTGGGAACGTCTCAGGCAAACTGGGACAGACTGGTCACCCCACCTAGTATAGCTATGTCAAAGATATAGCCTTCACTGCTTTTCTAAGATAAATACCCCAGGCTCCCATACTTCTTTTCTTGGTGGGGAGGTAAGAACGGTGATAATTCTGTGCCTGTGTAAACACGGGGGACTTTATTCCAACTGGCAGGTATGGGGAGAATAAACCTCAAACAAAATTGCTGACTGGACATTTTAATTCCATCGAGGTGCCAAAAATTTTATCATGGATGTTCTGCTTATGGAAATCATCATCATCATTATTTTTTGGCCATATATAGAGAGTAGCAAAGAATGAAGGATTTCTGAATCGAACATTTCTGTACTATTTGGCTAGCTTTCCTTTTTATGCAAAATTAAACTTTTGTTGTTAAATAGATAGGATTCTAATCATTAGGGAAATGTGAATCAAAACTACGAGATTACCACCTCACACCTATGAGGATGGCTACTGTAAAAAAACAAACAGAAAAGCACAAGTGTGGGGAAGATGTGGAGAAAATGGAACCCTGTGCACTGTTGGTGGGAGTGTAAAATGGTACAGCTGCTGTGAAAAACAGAAAGTCAGTCCCTCCAAAAATTAAAAAGAGGATTACCATGTGATGCGGCAATTCCACTTCTGGGTATATACCCAAAGGAACTGAAAGCAGGGTCTTGAAGAGACATTTGTACACCCACATTCAGAGCAGGTTTATTCACAATAGCTAAAACATGGAAGCAACTCAAGTGTCCATCGACAGATGAATGGATAAGCGAAATGTGGTACACACATGCGACAGAATGTTACTCAGCCTCAGAAAGGAAGGACGTTCTGACACGTGCTACAGCATGGATGAACCTTGAGGACATTATGCTAAGTGCAATAAGTCAGTCACAAAAAAGACAAATACTGTATGATTACCCTTTTATGAGGTACCAGGAGCAGTGAGATTCATAGACGGAAAGTAGAATGGTGATTTCCGGGGGCTGCAGGTGGAGGGAGTATTTAATGCCTACAGAGTTTCAGGGGGGGAAGACGAAACAGTTCTGGGGATGGATGGTGGTGATGGTTGTACATCATTGTGAATTTTTTAATATCATTGAACCGTGAACTTAAAAATGGTTAAGCTGGGGCTTCCCTGGTGGCGCAGTGGTTGAGAATCCGCCTGCCGATGCAGGGGACACGGGTTCGTGCCCCGGTCCGGGAAGATCCCACATGCCGCGGAGCGGCGGGGCCCGTGAGCCATGGCCGCTGAGCCTGCGCGTCCGGAGCCTGTGCTCCGCAACGGGAGAGGCCACAACAGTGAGAGGCCCGCGTACCGCAAAAAAAAAAAAAAAAAAAAAAAAAAAAAAAATGGTTAAGCTGGTAAATTTTATGTTATGTGTATTTTTCCACAATGAAAAAAGAAGAAATAGATAGGACTGTAAGATTACCAAAAAGCTTCAATTGCCTGTGCTGCCTCCTCCAATTCTAAGCGGTCACCTCTTTTTGGCCACTACCGTTGTGAAGACATCTTTCATATTTTGCAGATGGGCAGATTTAGGTACAAAGGGGTCCATCTTGTGCCATTGGAGTCACAGCCAGGAAAATAGCTTTTAAAGGTACTGGAGGAACGGAGGAATTGCTTATATATACGTGGCCTCTTTAGAAATGAGAGAGAAAACTATCTGAGAATCAACGGTTTGGAGTTTTTATAACTCGTTTTCAAATCTTTTCATTTCCGGGTCAATTCCCTCTTCAGACAGGCCAGTCCTGGTCAGGCTGGGTACATAGGAGAGCGTGACTGAGGGGCAGCTCTACTTTCCTAGGTGTTTCGGGTCAGTGATTCAGGTAACTTCATTTGTGCTCTTGAGCACCAAGGCAGTGCAGGTACTGATGTAAGTGTTCACTTGAGGAACAGAAAGCAAACTGGAAGTAGATGATTTCAGCAAATTCTCAGCAGTCAATATTTAAACAGTTCCTTTTTACACATCCCCTGCTGGTGCCCCGATGTTGGACCAGCAGCCTATATCATTTGCTGAGTTGAAAGAAAGACTTGTGTAGAGACAATTCCAATAATCAACATTAAAGATTAAGATACATAAAATGCTGTCGGGGATGACTTGGATTTTTCAGAAATACATTACTAAGAAACTGATGTCCTGAGTTGATCAATAACAGCAATATATGTGAATGCTTCTGTACCCCCTTATTAAAACCACTGAGTTGGGTCTTGGGAAACCAATCTATTTCAAACCACTCAATAACAGAAAAGTCTTTCCCAGCCCCGAGTAGGTCTCTGTCAAGCCTGCATGATGCTCCATGCGCCCCAGGACTATCTCTATTCTGGACAGTGCCATCTTGGAGTACTAGATCATGGATGTCCTAGGCGTGGGTAATGCATTGCTCTGATGTGTCAGAACAACAGCTGGCTCGGTTTCTCTGTGCTGAGAGCACAGCTGACTGCTATGATGGATGACATGCGCGCACAGCCTGTCGCTGTAATACATCAAGACACAGCACTGATCTGAAAGTGAATTAGTCAAAAGATGGAGTTCCTGCAAGTTCCAAACCCAAGAAGAGGAATCCTGTTTAATTATAGAATGAAAGACAAAGTAGCTGGCATGAGGTTTAGCGACTGTCAAATGCAGGGCTATTTCTAAGATATAATTCACATGAAGTGCTCAGCTCTCCCAGATGAGGTTTGATCGTTGCTCTGTTTCTCAAGGTGTGATTCACATCCTCCATCAGCACACCGCCCCTGCCGGAGCAGCTGGACCACAGCTGGGACATATTTTTTCCATGCACCTTTATAGAGACTTTCTAAATCCAGCCCCACTATAAACAATCAGACTCCCTCTGTCCAAAGTTCAAGTATTCTTTCCATCTCTTTCTCTGCCCTGTACCCCTTTGCTCCAAATCCACACAGAACAGAATGAATCTATAAAATGATAAAATTTGTGCCACTCTGCCTCACATGAGGTGGTTGAGTCCTTTGACATTCATTCGTTCAATTATTCATTCAGTAAGTATTGATTGAGCATTGAACTTGTTAAGATATTTCAACTGTATATAATAATTAAAAACAAAAAACTGCAGTGGTTAAAAAGTAAGGTCATTTTTTAGCTCACATAATGAGATGTCCAGAAAAGGCAGTTCCAGGGTGGAATAATGGATTGGCTCAATGACACTGTTGAAGGTCCAGGTTTTTTCCCATCTTTATATTCTGCCATCTGGTTTTTGTCTTTAGGCCTTTACCTTCATGGTGGCAAGATGGCTGCTGCAGTTCCAGCCGTCACATGTAGACATAATAACATTGATCCAAGGAAGAGACAGGAGGGACATTCTCTCACATTCCTAAGAGTGAGGAAAGTTTTTTTTTCAGAAGCCCACATCAGACTTCCCTTCAAGCCTCATTGGCCACAGTTATGTCCTTTTACCATGTCCAAATCATCACTAGTTAGGAGAATGAGACTATCATAAATGGAGACTAGGGAGAGCCTATCCTCATTGAAGGCCGTGAATGCTTGGCAGTGGGTGAATAAAATTGAGGTTTTGAAGCAAGGAAGAAGAGGGGTGAGCATTTGATGTTTGGAGGGAGATTTACGGTGTCAGCTACAGACTTCTAGCTCTGAAGAACAGGGGAAGCCTTTTCTATGATCCTTGGGAGCCTCCAGAGGGCAGGTTGTGGAGGACTGAGAGATGCTCCACCCAGATCCCCCTTCAGAAATAAAAACCCTATTCCATCAGCTTCTGGACGGTCCCAGCAGTCATCTCCTTGCAGAAGAAAATGCTCTCGCTCAAGGTCATGCTCTTTCCAGGGTCGCCCTCTATCCAGTACTGATCAACACAAGGATAGAAAGCCCTGGCCCCCTGGTTCCACTTGGGACAACTCTGAAGGGTCATCCCAGCTTAAGGGCTCCTGGTGACAAGGACTTCCTTGTGTCTGCATCCTAGCTCAATGTCTGCTGCCCACTCCTGCTTCCTCTATCCACATGTGTTGATGCCAAGAACATACTGCTTGCTGATGTCCATTTCAGAGTCTGCTTTCTGGGAAATCAGCAACACACGGTCCCTGACTTTAACTCTCCCTTCAGACTCTGTAACATGGAACCACCCAGAGAGATGGCTGTTTTTCCATGCCAGACACTCAGAAACTTGGAGCATCACAAATAGGTAGCTGAGTCCTGGATCCACTGAAGATTCTAATCCGCTAAGAAGACTCTCTCCCACCCCCAATAGTAACAATTTCTAATTCGCTTTAGCTTCCTGAGGAGGTATAAGATGTGAGAACATGTTTGAGTTCAGGGATTGGTCAGCTGTACTTCTGCTGTTGTTATGAGCCGAAGTGGATCCACGAATAAGATATTGCCAACGTGCTCTGGGCCTTGCCGCTCAGAGCAGTGTCCATGGACTTACAGCATCCACATCACCGATGTCACCGGGCAGATTGTCAGCAATGCAGAATCCAGGCTACAGCCCTGGACCCTCTGAATCAGAATCTGCATTTTCAAAAGGTGAGCCATATGCACTACTTTACCTGCAAGAGAGGATGAGAAGTACAGCCTTTTTTCTCTAGGTGGCCATGAGCCCATCAAAAATTAGAGGTTCTATTATGTTGAGAAAGAAAGGGAAAAGTGTTATTGAGGGGAGGAGAGCAGCCACACCCGGTGCATTTCACAATAATAAGACGGAAAAGAAACGACCAAAAGGGAAAAGAAAAGCACATCGTTCTCACCCCACAGCTCCTCTCCTCCAATAGCTCCTAACTAGGACCCAAATCTGGGTGACAAGCTTTGCTTTCATTTTGAGTCCAGATAAATTCCTCGGCAGAATTCGTTCCTTTTTGTATTTCGAATGATGGAAAAACCCTACTCTTCAAACACAATGTTAACATCAAAGTAAGATGATTTCTAAATGGTAAGAGTGAAAAATTCCCAAGAGATAGGACAGGATGCTCTTCAAACTGAACTGGTGGTCAGTGAGGTTGGTTGAGAATTGGAAAGCAACTGCCACCTCTTCCTCTTTTAATGGCTCTCGGGGGGAGAGAAATGGAAATGAATGTTCTTCCCAGATCACACATAAGCAATGAGCATGTGGCAAGACCGACAGATGCCATTCTGGAGTTACAAGACTCTAAAGTTTGGGAAGGGTTTGTGGTCCGTATAAACGCCTTATGGGTCCTGGTGAGAGACTTTCTAGGGAATGGCCATTTGGGGACTCTGACACTTGCCCACAAGCAAGTGAAGGCGGCAGGATGAACACACAGGTTCTAAAGAAGATATTGACAGTTGGCTTTGAGACAGATGTCATTGGCATTGCTGTGCACAACAGGAAGGATGATACAACACAACATGATTAACAACCAGTGGGGCCTGAATCAGTAAGGGCCCTTACGCTCACTTCATAAAGATGAACAAAAGCTCTCCCTGTAAGTAATGCAGATTTAGCTGTGAATGATACTTGGTGTGTCTTGAGCCGCGGCAACACATTGCTTTATTGTTGTTGGAGATTTTACCGGGGAGATGAAGCAGGGAGAGAAACAAAAGAGATACAGAATGAATATTTGAGTTTTTATGTTTGGCTCATAAAGACACAGCGCATATGGGTCAAGCATGGAAGTATGCAAAGTAAGGATAAAGACACGGGGTTATTGGTGGGGAGGGAGGGAAGATGGCAATTATTGAAGCTATTTCATCTTCTTGGGCTGTCTTTTAGGGCACCATTATGAATATTAAATGAATTTCTATATGATACCCATAGTTTTCCCCTCTTCTCATCAGTTTATATTTTATAAATCAGGGGACTTGTGAAGGATAAATATTGTACCAACGTAAAAAAACAGTTATTGTGGAAACAGCAGAAAAAACTGTAGGTCATTTGACGAATTTCCAGGGCAATGATATAAATGGGTTGCCCCTGAGCATTTAATCATACCTCTTGTTTATTTCTCATCACTGAGCGGCATCTTGCCCTAAGAGTGTGTCCTGCTTATGGGACTATTTGGGGATCTAGTCTCAGCCCTTCCTGTCTTTCCAGGGTCCAAGGCACTTAAACAATTTAACATAAACGTAAAGACCCTTGGAAGATGGAGGTGGGGCACCACTACTCCGGCTTCCATAGAAGAGATGCTGAGAAAATTGACACAAGTGGTCCCAAAGCTTCTCCATCTCTCTTTACCCCTTTCCCTCCTCCCACACTTAAAGGGCACTGCCACGTGTCAGGTACCCGGGAGATGGAGTTGAATAAGCTGTCGCTCACGTCCTCAGCATGCTCAGTCAGATGGAGAACACAGACCTATAGACAAACAAATGACAACATACTGAGCGACGGGTGGAAGGAACCACGTACAGAATGTTCTGAAAGCACAGAAGATGGACAGGATGACTGAACTAACTGTCCACGGCAGTGACCTTTGGCAGAATTTTCAAGTCCAAGTAGGAATTTTCTGGGTAACTGAAGAGTGAGAGGCCCCTTCTGGGAAGAAGGGACAGCAAGAGAAAAGGTTTAGAGGCTTGAAATAGCAAGATGTATTTAGGGAGCAACAAATGGGTCCGTGTGAACCCAGGCAGGACATGAATGGAAGTTGAAAATGAGGCTGAAAAGGGACCTTCATGCTCTGCTAAGGGATCTGGGGGTTTTTTTGGGTTTTTTTTTTGTTTGTTTTGGTTGCACAGCTTGCAGGATCTTAGTTCCCTGACCAGGGATTGAACCCGGGCCTCTGCAGTGGAAGCGCAGAGTCCTAACCACTGGACCGCCAGGTAAGTCCCTTGGTTTTTTAATCTTATAGGTGCTAGGGTTTGGGTGGAGGGAGAAGGTCGGGCTGACAGGGTCAGTGGCTGGAGGAGGCTGCTGTTTGCTTCTCATCTCGTCCCACTGCGGAGCTCAGCAAACCATAGCAGGGCAACCTTGAGGACAGAGAGGTGTGAGGGTGGCCAACAGTTTGGAGCTCTAGAGAGAGAAGTCCAAACTGGGAACTGGTAGGTGGCCGCTGGGCTGGTGACCCAGAGGGCAGCTGCTGTGTACGTCATTCAGGGTCCAGCCGGAAGTGGAATCCATTCCAGAAGGTTCAGGTGAAGAGATTTATATGAAGGGACTACCTCGGAGGTGTGGGCAGGCAAAGGATATTGAAGCCCTCAGAGCCTAGCCACCACAGGAACTACTCCTTGGGCTGAGGAGATGAGAGAAGGACACCACTGCCAGAGCCCAGTGAGGGCAGGGGCCTCCCGGAGGGGCTGGGGAGGATCATAGTTACTGCCAGAAGTGTGATCCAGAGATCTGACTCCCAGGATGGAAATGGGGGAGGGAAAAATCCACCTCTCTTTTCTCCAGGGCTTTGACCTCCACTGGGCATCACCCAGTCAGAACTGTTTGATAAGGAAGTCCAGGTGATGGAGTTCCTAGGGTCCTCCTCCGAGAGCCCAGAGAAGGGCAAAGAAGGGTGAGGAAGGAGCTGGGTAGGGACTGGTAGAGAATAGCCAGTTCATTGTGTATCTGCTCTTCCCCCAAAGACCGCAGGGATGAGAAACTGAATCTGATAGTCATCATGGCCCTTTTCTTTTGTTGTCAATTAATCCCTTATAATATCTGTTTTACATCTTTTTGTTTGACCGACCTCTTTGAGAATCTGAGGAAAACAATAGGCCCTCTCACCATTTAAAAAAAATCACATATGGATGACATGTGCATTCAATTTATACACCCTCTAGAGCCTTATTACTCAAAGGGTGACCCATAGACCAGCAGAATCAGCCTCACTTGACACCTTAGAATGCAGGCTCTCGGCCCCATCCCAAGCCTCCTGAGTCAGAGTCTGCATTTTAACAAAATTCCCAGGTGATTTATATGCACATTACAGTTTGAGAAGCCCTGCTCTAGGAGCCCATGGAACCCAGCTTCATCATGGCTGGTTGCATAGATATGGATATGTTGGTTAGAATGTAGATTCAGCTGCAAATAAAAGAAAACCCAAACAAACAGCAGCTTAAACAAAAGACAGGAGTTATTTTTGGTCATGTCACATGAAATCTAGAGATGCATCAGTGCAGGACTGGTGTCATGATTGCCTCACTCTCCGTGTCTATTTCCACTCGGCCATCCTTAATGTGTGGCTTTTTTCCTCATGGCTGTCACATGGGTCCTAGAACTCCAGACTTCATCTTTGCATTCTAGGCAAAGGGCAAAAGGGTGAATGAAATAGGCAAACCAATGAGTCCTTGTCAAGATAATTTCCAGAGCTACCTCCCAGAAACTTCCACTGGCTGTAATTCAATATAACTGACTCTGGCTGCAAGAGAACCTGCAAGGGTGAGTTTGTTTTTAACCCTCAAATAAAATTGGGGTTATGTTAGCCAGAAAGAAGGAGAAGGTTGATATTGAGGAGGCAGTTATCCAAATCTGTCATTGTATGTAATAGCGAAAATTATTAGTTCTGAAAATCTCTCTCATTCCCTCTCTCATCACTGATGAGAACCTATTACATGTGTTCTGCTCTTTGGAATCTCACTTTGTAAAATATCGTGAATTTGGAACTTCTTAGCAGAGGGCCAAATAGAATTATAGAAATAGAAAAGTGGGACATAAAATTAAAAACTGATCAATTTGGGTTTTGGTTACTCATTATTGGTAGTAATTTCTTTAGGTATTAGAACTGAAATATACTTTTGACCCATTGAGAAATAACTGCCTAAATATACCTAAGAAGACAAAGAATACCTTAGATTTCTTAAAGAAATTGTGCCTAAATTTCATTTGTGTGGACACTTGTATGCTGTTCTGGAAAGAAGGGCTACAGCTTTCCATATACCTCGTTAAGTTAAAAACCACTGATTTAGAATTATTATTCACAAGCAAATGACATCCTGATTCCACGTCTGTGTAACTGGGTTGTTAACGCAGATATTTTCAGAGTTCTGCTGGCTCATTCAGGCTCATTCATACTACTTGAAATGAACAAAACTCTGATTTAAAAAATTCTGTATTTAATATTCTTCACTAATCCAGACAGGGTTTTTCCACTTAATCTAAATTAGTGATTTTTACTGGATTCAAGTAGCCAACATTCCTAGGATCTTTGAACTGTCTGCCCTAGTATATGTTATCTTAAATATCACCCAGCTAAAGAGAACTGAATTCTAAGGAGGCATGAGACTTGGATTAATGTTCTGGGTTCCAAAAAAAAAAATTTCTTGCAGAATGCTATCAAAATACCTGCAGTCTTTTATGGGTCTCCGTTCAGGGAACTTTGAGAGTAGTTAGGGTCTCGGTTGCAAGGCTTTTCTTCTCCTGGAGTCAGAGCTCCCAGCAGAACACAAGACGAGTGTTGAGCATGAGACCTCAAGCTTAGCTGACAGACACTGTCAGAATGGAACTCTGCAGCCAGGACTTAAAACGAGCTGCAGACCATCGGGTCTGGGAGCTACAAGGACCAGTCATTACAATCGTATCAGACTTTGGGCAACAGGTGTGTTCTAAGATATGTGTGGATTGTTGTCTTTCTGTGGTTTATTTTGCCATCTTCTCTGACTAGGAATCTGGAGAAACGTTTGATTGGGTGACTGCACCTTGGCTTGTAGTCTCTGTCCATTCATTCAGCCAACTCCACACCAACTGTATTGTTTTCTCTCTGCTTGAGACTGGTAGGAGGAGGAGAAGATACCAGGAGGAGTAGGAAATGGTTCCTGCCTTCAAGAGATACATGTATACGTAACTGGTCATAACAGGAAGCATACACCAAATGCTAAAGATTTTGCAGATCTTAAGTTTTTCCACACTCCTGTGCAAACCTGCTCTGATGCTGAATATGTAACATACAAAGCTGTGAGATTTTGATTTAGCGTTCTAGTTTATGGATATGTTGGGAAGAAATAGCCAATATTTAATCCCCATTAGTAACAGCTAGTTTTAAAGAATCTGTACCCAGTATTTACCAAGGTATCTTTTCAAATCTAAGTAAGTTGTCAGCACCAAGCTTGTGCAGCCCTTATTAAATCTACAGTCTCAATGCCTGTTTCAACTGTGTTTGGACAACTGGATTACAATTTTTGAGAACTATACTCTTTTGCTTCTATAAAAGCCACTTCTTGTATTGACTGAAACATACCCATTTCCACAAGTCAGTATATGCTCCTCAGGATTATTAATACTCAAGTGATGTAACATGCTTCACCACACTTTTGGGAAGAGCCATTCTAACTACAGGGGCTGCCATGTTACATGCTATTCAGACTTTCGGGCTTGATCTGTCCTATTTCCAAGGCGTCTGTAATGTTATTGGCATGTTAATTATTACAGCAAATGATAAAATGTGCAAAATGGTACCCCCCTTCTTAATGACATAAATAAATGAAGCAATTAATTTTACACAATAAAAACAAGCAATACAATAACTTACAAATTTGGAGTTTCTTCATTATTACATCAAATTGCAAAATGGAAACATGTAATTTCAAAAGGCTCATAAGTAAAAATGGAAACACAGCTGATGCCGCGTCAGCTTGTGGGCTGCAAAATAATGTGGGGCTTGCAGAGTGTGGAACAGTCAACGTCTTTTTGATACATCAGGCCAAATACGATTCAGAAACTACCTAAATCTTCCTAGAACTGAACCATTCCAGTGATCCAAGCCATCTGTGCACTGTAATAAAAAAAGAAAACAAAAAAAACACACATTTTTTTCTTGTTTTTCTCTCATATTATTAGTTTGGAATTCCAGCAGCTACTTTGCTTAGGGCCCTCATCTCCATTTATCTGCAGTTGCAGAAGCTGGAAGCCTATGATTGATCTTATAACTTCAATATCTAGAGAGAGATAAGTAGGGAAGCAAATTTCCCAGAAGGGCTGACAACAGTTTTTAAGATGAAATGTGTATACACCAAGCCTGACATCCTATATCGCCCACTATCTTCAAAACCGTCAGTTTCAGGGCTGACATTTGGTTCTGAGTGTTTGTTTTGGTGAGCGAGAAAGTAACACATATTTTCTTTGACATCTTGTGCAATTTTACCAGTATTCAGGGCACACTCCCTACTTTGCATGGAGAATATATTTGCACAGTTGTTGGAATGATGGACAGCGGGGCGAGTGACAGGATGGAGCGCTGATCTTTGCTTGTTATTACATACAATAGCCTGGTAGGAATCGTGAAGTGTTGGTGAGACAAACTGTGTCCCATTCTGGAACATATTAAGTTTGTCTCCAGGACACACATGACTTCGCTGGGGTGTCGAACCTCATTCATAATAGATGCTAATCTTTTCAGGGCTGACTGATGACAGCACTTCCTGCCCTTCACGGAATTAGAGCTGGGTTTTATCAAAGGACTCAAACTGCCTGCTAATTAGACTAATTCCCTTCATCATGAATTATTTATTTCCATTGGTAACCGATCACTGTGACATTAATGGGTTCTGCTCAACTTGGTTTCATACTAATACACACTAGGAGTTAAATGTTTAAAAATTCCTGATACTTTCACTCCATGTCAAGTGTATCTTTGGCTAATATTTGACAGATTTGATGAAGCCTCGATGGTTATGTTTTAGTTACAAATGAAATGGGACAAAGTTCCAGATTTGGTTTAGATAGGAAAACAAATCTGTTTCTTGCTCTGCTCAGGTGTCTCCTGACTTAGCTGGAACAGGCCTTCTCATTCTAGGGCATGCATGCTACCTGTGCTGCGTAGTATTTTATCAAGGTCGAACCTTAATAAAAGGTCGAACCTTGATAAAAGTGCTGGGGACCCTCTTTAGGGTAACAATATTTCAAAGTTGAGCTGGACAGAATGTCAGCTAGTAAAATTGAAGTGATGCTTGACTCAATTATTGATAATCTTGATAAAACCAAGAGTGCAATATCTTGTTTACCCATCTGTAAAATGCAGAATGCGCTTTTGTGTGTGTGTGTGTGTGGTACGCGGGCCTCTCACTGTGTGGCCTCTCCCGTTGGCGGAGCACAGGCTCCGGACGCGGAGGCTCAGCGGCCATGGCTCACGGGCCCAGCCGCTCCGCGGCATGTGGGATCTTCCCGGACCGGGGCACGAACTCGTCTCCCCTGCATCGGCAGGCGGACTCTCAATCACTGCGCCACCAGGGGAGCCCCAGAATGCGCTTTTAAAAAATAGTTTATAGGTCAAGTCCAATGGTGCGCTTGTCTGAGGTTGTATAGATCAGTGTGTCTCAAAGTACAATCCATGCACCACCTGTTTCCTGGAAGTGTTTGTGAAAATACAGATTCTTGGGCCATATACAAGGCCTGTTAGCTAGACTCTCTGAGAATGGGATCCCAGAATTTGCATTATTAACAAGCACCTCATGTGATCTTTAAGCAGTATGAGGATCATTGACATCAATTATGATGAAAACCCTATAAATAATCAATATTTTATCAGAAATACTGAATCATCTCATCAAACAGGAACAGGACACTGCTTGACAAGGTTAGTATTGGCATCTGGAATTGGCTTCTGCAGCGGTTTCATCAACACACATAAACCGTACATCAGTTCTACTAACTGATAAGGCAGATAGTCAGTTAGGTCTGTGAATGATATGCTGGGCGTCACATCTTCACTCAGAGGACACGCATGAATCAGGTGTCAAAGCAGAGGCATAAAGAGTCACCGTTTGGCAGGGTAGTGCCTATCAGGTGGGAAGCCTTGCTGTATGCACACGATGAGGCACGTATTTGTGCTAGGTAGTTTAGCTATTAAATATTGTATTTTGGAAAGTGGTAAAAGAAAAAGTAAAAGGAAGACAGTATAGTGAGTGGCAACTAGAGATGAGGGGACCAACACTGAACAAAGGCATTATGGAGTCCACGTGCAATGAGGCAAAACCGCAAATAACAGGTTCTGTTAAAGGCAGCTACAGTTCCAAACCGACGGTTGGTTTCACGTGACAGGTCAAAGATGAGTGGTCTCAAATCAGGTGTACCTGTGTGAGCAGAAAACAATGCCTTCAACAGAGTCAGGGTTAAATATAAGAAGCAATATATTGTGCACACTCATTAACCCCCTAGTAAATTCTATCATACTTTTAATTTGAAGCATGAGTAATCTGTTCTTTCAGATTTTCTAATGAAGTGGTACTATTGCATAATATGAGTATTTTAATCCTCAAAGACATGAGATCTATGTAACTGAGAAAACCAGGTTATATGGATTTGGTTTTTAGCTATGCAGCACACTGTACTGTTGTTAGGAATTCATACATTAAACAGATATTTGTGAAGTACTTTCTAGGTTCTAGGTACTTATATCTGATAAAACTAGGCTTACAAAAATACACATGGAGAGATTATGGATTCATGAAGAGTTTATAGATATTTTCTGAACTATTTATGTGTGCAAGTGACTCATTCTACCTGAAACCACAGATTTTATATATATATATATATATATTTTTTATGTTTTGGCCACACCATGTGGCTGTGAAATCTTAGTTCCCCAACCAGAGACTGAACCCCAGCCCCAGTAATGAAATCACCAAGTCCTAACCACTGGACCACCAGGGAATTCTCAGTATTTTTCTACTTAAGAAGAAGTTGGGAAATGTAAGGCTACCAGTGCAATGGAGAAATATTTTTTATTTTGTTTTGTTTTCTTATGGAAACACCTAGATGACTTCAGCTTTATATTTCTCTCTCTCTCTCTCTCACACACACACACACACACACACACATATGCACACACACTTACATACATGTCCATGAACCTTGAATTTTATTTCACTGCCTTACATCTCTCCTTATGTCCCTGAGGTTTTTCCTTCATTTCATTGATCTGCACTTGTTCTCTTTCTAAATTGTTTCCTCTTTCCTCTGCTTCCCTTTCATCTCCTCTTACAAGTCACATTGCAGTGACGTAAACTTGAGAAGTTCATCCATGTGTTAATATTTGGTAATTTGAACAGACCCTACCCTCGAACCTTCTACAAAACATAGTATCAATTAACAAATCCCAGGAATGAAGATATTACAGAAAAAAAAAAAAAAGACATGGGGGTTCTGGTGAGGGATAACCAGGTATCTCATGCAATGCTGGCCCGTTTGCTTCATGCTGGTTCTCACATAACTGGAGGAGATGAGCTATTGAGACTTCTTAAAAATATTTTATTGCGCACATACGACGCTTAACGAATACTTATTAAATTGAACCAAAGTTTCCAATGGCTTCAGCAAATCATGTTTCAGCCTCTCCTTGTCTATATCTGGAGATTCTGCCCGACCCTCAAGGAACTCTTTTATTGCTTTTGAGTTGTATTTTCTTGCTTAATAATTGTCATTAATGCAGTATTGAAAATACTGACCAAAGGAAGGCAGAGGGACAGGATCTGAGGTCTGAAAGGGAAGTCAGCTTGTGGGCCATTAAGGAGCCTTGGGTGCCATGGAGGCTCCAGACGCCTCTAACTGGAGGTACTGACTGTGACGCATATGACGCAGTCTTCCACCCTCCACCTCCAGGGGAGTAATGTGACCCACCCACTGATGAGTCCGGGACAGCTGGGTCACACATGCAAGTATCCCTGAGGATTCTTTCACATATGTGTGGAGAAGAACCCCTAAAAATTACAAACTTTTTGCCAGTCAAGTAACTGGAGCTTTAGTGTAGTGACTAGGACATGGATTAATTATATTAATTGGGGGCTTAAATATTGGGAGGAATTTTGCAGTGTCTTTTCTTCTTAACTAAATTTTCCAGTCAACATGGGATACTTAACAGTAAGTAATAACAAAGCATAATTCAAAAAAATTAAGTCATCATAAATCCAAAGACTAGACCAAATCCTCTCTGACACCCTGCATACTCCTAGCCCTCCTCCAGAAATCCTGTTCTTCAAAGCAAAGTTTCCCAAAGGAAGACTAATTCCTAAAGACATTAACAGGTACTCTGTAAGAAGTGTTGCGTGGGAATTTGGGAAATGTTATGATGACTTTCAAATTTTAAAAATTCCTTGAACTTCTGTTTTACTTCAGGATGGAGGCACTGGGGCCAGATTTACCTCTCCACCATAAATAAGTTGAAAACTGGGCAGTTGATGAAACAACTATTTGCAGACATTGTACAGAGGCAGCTTGGGACTGTGGTTCCTGAGAGATGGGAAAGAAACAAGATGAGGCCCAGTATCACCTGGCTTCCACTTGGAGGCGATTTCTAGACTGCAGTGCAGGAAGGGGAATCCCAAGCAGAGCACAGTGAGCTTGCTGAACTGAGGAAAAGGAGATCAGGGAGGCTGAGGAGTGTGGAAGTTGCAGATCATAGTTCTGAAGAAGAAGGCACTGTGCAGAAATAAAGCTACAAAAATCTTCATGGAGGGCCCCTTGAATCTTGCTGATTATCAGGTTGTACATGAAAGGGGTAAAACCTCCGAGGCAAGGGAAAATGCAATCCAGGTCTTGTAAGTTCACAAGGGCAGGAAGATGTTTAAACTCCAGCCAGCCAGAGTAGAGAGTCCTCATTGGTCACCCAGGGCATGCAGTGGAGACCAGAGGGGGTCACACCTTAATAGTAAGGCTGAACAACCTCTGCAATAAAACTACACAAGATGTGTGATAGAAAAGCTAAGAAAACAGGTCTAGAAATGATCAAGCTGAAAAGCAAGTAATTGCTCACCAAAACAAAGCCTGATGCTCTTAAAGGAAAACAAACAAAAATCCAGACATTCACTCCAACAAAAATTAATTTTAAAAATTTAGTTTAAAAAAATAAATAAAAATAAAAGCACTCCCTGAAAAAAACAAAACAAACAAATAAGTAGATAAATGAACCTCAAATATTGAGTCTGGCAAAAAAAAAAAATCCAGACATTCAACAACATAACATTCATAAAGTCCATAATCCAATTTAAAAAATCATCAGACATGCCACATAGCAGGGAAATGTAACCCATAATCAGGATAAAATCAGTCAGTAGACACGGGTTAGTTCTATAGATAGAATCAGCAGAAAAGGATGTTAAGACAGCTATTATAAATATGTTCAAGTAGTTAAAGAAAAGCATGAACATAATGAGAAAAATGGAAGATAAAATAGAACCAAAGGAAATTTTTAGAGATGAAAAATACAATATCTAAAAAGAAAAATTTAGTGTGTGGAATTAACAGAAGACTAGGCACTGACGAAGAAAAGATCAGTGAACTTGAAAATATAGGAACAGAATTTATACAAAATGAAATATATAGAGAAAAATCACTGAAAAAATCAAATAACAGAGCAGCAGTGACTTGTGGGATAATATTAAGCAGTTTAGCATATATGCAATTAGAGTGCCAGAAGAAGAGGAGAGAAAAGAAGGGAACAATAATTTATTTGAATAAATAATGGCTAAAAAATTCCAAATTTGATTAAAATTCTGAACCCTTAGGCAAAAGAAGCTCAATGAACTCCAAGCAGGAAAACTCTCTTTCTCTTTCTCTCTTTCCCTCTTTTTCTCTTTCTCTCCTACCTCACAGCATGTCATATTCAGATTCTTGCTGACCACAGGGTAGATCTCAGGTAGAAAAGAAAGCCTGGACATTTAATGGGAAAAAGTGATGTGCAGTGGTCTTTAGGCCCACCCTTTGCTGCCTAACATGCTCCTCACTCCCTCCTGCAAGGAATTCTTATAAACAGCAAAGTTCTGTGGGTTTTTTCCAGCAGCAGTGGGCCAGAGTGCAGATATGAAATAAACCGACCTTCGGGTGCATCAGGGACCAGAGAATTATCAGGGCAGTGCTGCGAGAAGTCAGGCAAAGGATACTAAAGGTCTCATGTCATCTGCCATTCTTCTTGTCCTTTTCACTAATTTTTATTGGAATTCTGTGTTTTGTTTTGTTTCCAGAGAACTCAGGTCATCTCATGAAACCAGTTGATACATTTTAGCCCTTTTCCTTGGGCAGGAATAGAAGGAAGGTGAGACGAGTTTGGAAATCCAGGAGAAGGACATGGATTAATGTCACAGGGCAAGTACAATAGAAGGTTTAATTGTTTAGGAAGCAGCCATGGTGTGGTAGCCAGAGTGGACTCAGAATAGCCAGACCCATCTTTGTCTCTTACTTTCTATAAGATATTTGACAAATTACTTATAACTCTGAGCTGTGGTTTCCTTATTTATAAAATAAAAATATATACCTTGTATAAATATCCAAAGCACAATAGGCATACACAAACACACATTTATCCATAAAATTTCATCTCATTTACTTAATGAAATAATACATGTACAATGCCTATTATTCCAAAGACATAGTAAGTGCACAATAAACAGGAGCTACCATCCCTGTTTCCAAAATCATGGTAATGGTTTAAAATAATGAATCCTGGTCTGTGAGCACAGAGAGCCTTCTGTAGAAGGAGGGATTCTGAAACAATCTGAGGGGCCTCTTTTATTTATTTATTTATTTTTATTTTTTTGTCTGCGTCGAGTCTTCGTTGCTGTGTGCCGGCTTTCTCTAGTTGCGGTGAGCAGGGGCCACTCTTCGTTGCGGTGCGCGGGCTTCTCATTGTAGTGGCCTCTCTTGTTGTGGAGCACGGGCTCTTGGTACGCGGGCTTCAGTAGTTGTGGCACGCTGACTCAGTAGTTGTGGCACGCTGGCTCAGTAGTTGTGGTGCAGGGGCTTAGTTGCTCCATGGCATGTAGTATCTTCTCAGACCAGAGCTCGAACCCGTGTCCCCTGCATTGGCACGTGGATTCTTAACCACTGCGCCACCAGGGAAGTCCCTGATGGGGCTCTTTTAAAGCTTTTGTTTAGGATAGAGGTAGGGAAGAGAAATAATTTTAAACTCTTTAAGAAAAACTACAAGATATTTTACACTGTTTTCATAGGCAACCTGATCACACCTGGATTTTCTGGGAGTAGTAACTTTTTATAGTGTTCTTTTTGTTCTGTGGTTTTAATAGAAAATCTGTTTTCTCTTAAAAGCAGCTGCTCCTCTGCTCCTATGTAATGGTGTCCCCTGAAGATAAACCCACCATTTAGAGCTCTCTATACGTTCTGTAGCCTGCATATGCTTTCTAAATATAGTAACCCAATGATTACTTAATTTAGCTAGAAATGGCAGATTGTTGACAAAGAATCCCTGCTGGGTTCCAATACCTTGAAATGCAGCTTTTATAAAGCAAATCATATCTGAAGAAAGGACTAAAAATGCCATTTCCTTCATATAGTGACATAATATTTAGCTCTGTCATGGAAGTATAATTGCCTTATTTTTACAATGTTCATATTCATTGATAAATATAGATTACCTGGAACAAGTCAGAACTGCTGCAGGGGACAAAGCAGTTGCAAAGAGGGGAGCTTTTAGACGAGGAAACTATGTCATGCTCAGACACACCATCTGTTCTCCAACAGTTGGTTACTCAAATGACATAGATTCAGTTCCTATATAGGATCAGTTGGTTCCATACAACAACCAGAGATGAGAAGGGTCCTGCAAATATAAATCTTGTTGCCATTTTGCTACTTGGTCATAGTGTATGGAGGGAGTGGTAGGTATTAGAATTAACATGGCCCTTACCTGCTCTTACCTATAGGAAGAGTATCTGCTCCCCTATGTCTCTTTCCTCCTGGACTTAGCCTTTGACTTTGATGAGAGAGTGCATCATATCTCAAGAGCATGGGAACATAGTAGAGTGAAATGAACCCAACTCCGGCTGTTTAAGCAAAAATGGAATTGATTGGCTGATAGAACTGAATAGTCCAGGTGTTCAATCAATGCCATCCGTGTCTCTCTCCATCTCTCATGTCTGCTTTCCTCGTAGGTGGTTCCTCCACGTGGATACAAGATGCCCATGGGTAGGACACTTACAGCTTGGGGTCCTAAAGTTTAAACAGACATTGTAAATTGCCTGATTGGACCAAGGCAGATAATTAAAGAGCTATGTGCTCCGACTAAAGAGTGTGTGATTTGTCCCCTAGAACTGCTTTTGCTGAACGGGGCTTTGAGGTTATACCATCAGCTACGTTGACAGTTGACATGTTTTCCAGAATTTGTTCTTAGAGGCTCTCTGTAGCACAGTGTCCCTTTAATAAATTACTGCAGGAGAAAGTTTTCTCAGGAAAACTATTCTTTCCTATGTAACTATTTTTGTTTCTTTTTTAAAAAAAATCTGTTGGACTTTGTGAATCTATTAGAGGTATGTTTCTTTCTTTGCTTTGGTTAATTTGAGAGGTCAGAGGCAAATTTGTTGTCAACCTAAAGCAACTGCATAGGATATTATGAAGTCACTTTATATATTAACTTTACCCTATATTTATTTTATTTTCCTATCATTACTTTTATATTGTTTGATTTCATCTATTTACTTAATCTTATTTATCCTACGTAGTATTAAAGCCACCTCAAATCATTTTTGGAAATAAGGTATAAATAAATAAATTTATTATTAAGGCAATATACCTGACACTCATTTAAAAGACTTGAAAAATATCTTGTGTGCACAGACTGACCCTGTAGGAATGTTTTCTTGGATCTCTCGGTGGCTCTTCTCACAGATACCTCAGTGTAAAACTAAGGAACTCTGTATCATGAATTGTTTTAAACAGCTGACCTGTAAATGCTCACTCAGTGCCTCTAGAAGCAGAAGGCAAATTCAAGTTTGTGTAGGAAGTTGTCCTGATTTTGGCCCAACCCTTGTGTGACCAAGCCCTCTTCTTGGCCATTCAGCGTTAGGTCCAATGACCCTAGGGAAGCTGGGGTGTTCTGGTGTCTCCTCCCCTCCACATAGTTGGGACATTTTTCAGTAAATACCAAGGACTCTAGAATTCAAATCCCAACTTAAAATTGTGTGTATAGGTTCCTGGAAGTGTTTTAAGGTCCCTAGTAATTAGGGTTATTTAGGAGTGGCCCCAACATTTCATTTTTTACTGTTGGAGATGAAATCTAGGGATCTGCATGGAAAGTAGCTAAACATCTATGGGATGACACAATTTTGTCTTAGTCACTGTATCCATTAGCTTTTAGTTGTATATAAGAGAAATCTAACTCAAATCAGCTTAAATTGAAAGGAATTTACTGGCAGAAAAATCCAGAGGCAGAGAGAATTTTATGCGAGAATTGATCCAGAAGCTCAACAATGTCACGTGTCATTCTGTCTGTTTTTTCTCACTCCTCCTCCTTGTGCTGTGTCAGCTTCTTTTAAGTCTGGTTCTCCTCATCGCTGTGGAATGGTTGGCAGCAACAACTAGGGTTAGATGGGTCTTAATTCTCATCTACGGGGAGAAAGCATCAGCTTTTCCTCCCTATCAGAGCTTCCTTCTGCTTAGACTAACTTGTGTCACATGCTCACCTCTGAACCAATCAGAGGAGAGACGTGATTAAGGCCAATTAGTTCCACCTGGGGAAGGATCAAGGCCACCTAAATTACATAGCTAGAAATTTGGCGGCCCTAGTAGGAGCAAGGGAAGAAAGGAGATGAATGCTTGGAGAGTGGGAGGTGAGGGAAAACAAATAAAAGGCTCACTACCATCACTAGAGTCTTAGGGAAGCACTTTAGTTTGTTTATGGATCCATGAAGACCCTCTAGTGTCTACCTATAGAGTGTTGAAACGGTTCTGACAGGTTGAATTAACGACAGCATTGCTTTTTTTGAACTTCCTGCACAATATTATGCAGGAAGGAAATCTATAGTTAGAATCTGGACAATGTATTTTAGGGGAGTCACAGCAGATTATGTAAAGGGAAAAGGAAAATGGATCTGTCTCACTCATACTAAGTACGTTTAGCTCCTCAGTGAGAAGCCACAGTTAGAAAGACTGGTAAACCAGCTAGGAACCAGGCTAGTACCGAGAAGTGGAGGAGAGCTGTGGCATCTGTACTGAGTGTAGACCAGTGGAAGAGATGCACAAAAGACCCTAAAAAAAGCAACATGCATGCTGCCTGGCAGGACCTACTGGACAGTTTCATCAGGCAATAGAATTTAAGGACCCTTAAATTCTAATCACAGCAGCCTGTGATTCAGTAGGTCTGGGACGGCTTGTTAGACTTGGGTTTAAGCTGCAGGTATCCCACAGCCTGGAAGTTTCTGTTGGTACAAACAACACAGCCAACGGTAAAAGAGCCCTTAAAATAAACCTTCCTTCCATTTCTGTCTGATCACAAAGATCCTGACTGGGCTCAACTTTTGCTTGGGGTATGGAGCCTGGCTTTTAAATCTAAGGATTAAGAAACCCTTAGATTTTGTAAAATCATTTCTACTGAAGCTCTCCTTGAGGTCTTTCTGGCTCATAAATAGTTTTGCAATGTATATCACAGCCTCTATATTTGACGAATAGTTTGCACAAATAATAAATTCTTCCAGGAGTAAACAAGCTCATATTTTTGCTGTTTGTAAACTTTATTGCTATTATAAAAATCAATGTTTTGCAACCAGAACGCTTATGGATGGTAGTGGGGGCCGTCCATAGGCACCATGGACTTTTCTCCTTTTCAGGGTGATTTTCTTTTCATATAAAACGTTAGTGTGATTTTATATAGGTAATAATCACTCCTCATCATAAATATCTCAAGAGTTAGGCAAGCAGTGGTGTACTAATAATATGCAAAGCAGTGTCTATACTCATGGATGGATGGTGCTTCCCAACACAGACTACAGACCTGGCTGAAATATGGCCATCTCAGGAGTGATAAAGGCTTCAAATGTGATGAAGCTTAGAAACGCGTAACCTCTGGTGGAGGCTCTTTTCAAACACTTCACCTTTCTTCCTTGACTCTCAGAATTGTCTAGATTAGAAACTCCCAGAATTACCTTATCCGTTTCCCAGTTTTGTCTTGGGCTGACTCTCATGTGAATCTTTGAGCTGTTCTCTAGTGCAGACATTCTTTTTTAAAATTGGGGTATAGTTGTTTTACAATGTTGTGTTAGTTTCTACTGTACAGCTATGTGAATCAGCCATATGTATACATATGTCCCTTCTTTTTTGGATTTCCTTCCCACTGAGGTCACCACAGAGCACTGAGTTCCCTGTGCTATACAGCAGTAGTACATACATTCTAAAACATGTCTGTATGTCAGAATTACCTGATATTTTCTTTTTTCTTAGTGATTAAAAAAAGTCATGTATGTACATGGAAAATAAAATTTCAAACATTACAGAGGGAACAAAATGAAAAGATAGGTTTCTCTTCCTGCCTGGCCTTATCTCCTAATAATTAAAAAAAAAATTTCTGTTTTATATTCTTTGTCTGGTATTTACCTTCATAATATTCAATAATATGCTTGCATTTTTATTCACGGTGTTCTTCAAAATATTTAACAAGTGGTAAGGCATATCCACCAACCCATCAAAACTTCTGCCAGTCCATGGTATTGGAACAATTTCCTGGAAACCCCT
Source organism: Physeter macrocephalus (assembly GCF_002837175.3). Taxonomy (NCBI): domain Eukaryota; kingdom Metazoa; phylum Chordata; class Mammalia; order Artiodactyla; family Physeteridae; genus Physeter; species Physeter macrocephalus. Next base: position 78,825,568 of record NC_041215.1, read on the forward strand.
GCTACATCAGGGATTACCTTTTTTTTTTTTTTTTTTTTGCGGTACGCGGGCCTCACTCTTGTGGCCTCTCCCGTTGCGGAGCACAGGCTCCGGACGCTCAGGCCCAGCGGCCATGGCTCACGGGCCCAGCGGCTACGCGGCATATGGGATCTTCCCGGACCGGGGCACGAACCCGTGTCCCCCGCATCGGCAGGCGGACCCCCAACCACTGCTCCACCAGGGAAGCCCACAGGGATTAACTTTTATTTGCAGGGTTATGGGGAGATCTGAATGGGGTATATTAGTTTCCTGTAGCTGCTGTAAAAAACTGCCACAAACTTGATGGGTTAAAATAGTGCTTCACAGTTCTGGAGGCCAGAAGTCTGAAACCAAGGTGGCAGTGAGGCCTTACCCCCTCCCAAGGATCTGGAGTAGAAAACTTCCTTGCTCCTTCCGCCTTCTGGTGGCTCCAGACATTCCTTGGCTTGTGGCTGCATCACTCCCATCTCTGCTGCTGTCCTCACATGGCCTTCTTCTCTGTGTCTGACACTTGTCACTGAATTTAGGGCCCATCCAGATAATCCCGGATGATATCATCTCGAGATTCTTAATTCACTTATTTCTGCAAGAGACCCCTTTCTCAAATAAGGTCACAGGTTCTGGGGGTTAGCATGTGGATATATCTTTTAGGGGGCCACCAGTCAACCCACTATACAAAGGAAGAGAAGGTTGTGAAAATGGCCCTTTGGCAACTAGCAATGAAGCATTGCAATATTTTAACCTATTTGTCTATGTTATAAATCTTGCTTTTATTTCTTGATTTATCCACTTTAAATAGTATCTCTTGATCTGGGACAGATTTTCGGACCCATTCAGATCTACTGAATCACCTGCATTTTTAAAGTCTGACTATTCAGATGAGGTTGTCTAACTGAGCACTGCTTTGGGAACCGTTGCTTTAGAGCTGTGATTCTTAAATCTGGGGAGAAAGGACAAGAATCTCCAAGGTGCCCGAGAGAGGGTGATGAAGATGGAAATGTGTCTTGAAAAAGTGTGTTTACCTTTGAGGTTGTCTTATTAATGACATCAAGATTACTTGGTTCTTTCAAAGCCATTAGGGGGGCTTATTTTTCTAGTTTTCCAAAAGAGGCTGTTTCAGAAGACATTTTCCAAAGAGCCACCCGTCTCAGTAGTCCCCAGGTCTACAAAGATATGGCTTTACCCAGAGGTGGGTGGGCAGTCTCAAGCTGCTTTTCTATTTATTTATATAGTCTCTATTATTGCTTTTCCTTCAAAAACAATTTCTTAAATACACGAAAGAGGCAGAAAGTGAGAGCAACACGAAGTCTGCCAGTGTAATAAGGTGAGGCTCGCTGAAGCTCACACGCTTTGCTGTGAATCTGTTGGCTTCCCTTGTGGGGTGGGGCAGCTGCCCAGCCCCCAGCTCCTCCTGCGCCCATGGAAACGCCTCCTTCAGCTTCCTTGACTCCTGGGCAGGTGCGTGGGTAGCTCCTGGTAACCTGTGCCAGTTTCCTGAAGGCTACCCCACTGTAGGAGTTGGAGGCTTTAGGGCACTAAGAGACTGGCATGGGTTCCCGCTCCTCCTCCCAAACGCCTTCTGTCCTCGCCTCTCTCCCACCTGACGTCATTGCCCCGTTCTGATCGCTGGCCTGCTAACTTCAGGCCCCCCATCAGACACAGGGACAGCAGATTCACGTAACTGCTTACCACGCTCCAATGATCAGGCAAGGTCTAATCCCCAAAACAATGCCTTAAACCACTCATTGTGGTCCCACTTCGAATGCTGAATGGGACGTTATTTTATTATTCTGTTTTTGTTGTGTTGGAGGGGATTTATTTTGAGGACTTAACTTCCCTATTATATTTTCAACTAGAACTAGAAGCATGTCGGGGGAAATAGGGATTATTATTTTGTCTTGCTAGGGTGGCCTGTCACACATTCTGAATACCTTGGCGACCTCTCCAGCCCTGCCTCTCCTGGCTCTTGAGGTCCATCTTGACCCCCAGACCCTCAATTCCTTTCCACTGTGTCCATTTCCGGCTTTACTCATCTCCCCGTTCAGGCTGGTCCATAGCTTTTGGCATCCCTGGCTTTCTCTGCTCCTACTTCCTCCACCGCCAAGCTTCTTGACATGGCAGCTTGCTCTGGCTGTCTCACTGTTTGCTCTTCTGACATCCTTTTGTCCCATAATCATTTCTCTTGCATTCTGCAAGGTCACAGATATTTCCTAAGCCTAAAACCCAACAGGTCTTTGCTTAGAACTTATCCTCCCTGACTTAGTCACAGAATGTACCATGGCTGCCGCACCTCTACCCAAGAAGCTTGTTTTCCTTCTCTTTCGTGCTATTTTATGACTGCCCCCACGTCTCTAACTGCTCCTGCTCTAGCTCACTCTATACCTTTTCTTTCTTTTTTTTTAAAAATAAATTTATTTATTTATTTTTGGCTGCGTTGGGTCTTCGTTGTGGTGCGCGGGCTTCCCATTGCCATGGCTTCCCTTGTTGTGGAGCACGGGCTCTAGGCTCTCAGACTCAGTAGTTGTGGCGCACGGGCTTCGTTGCGCCGTGTCATGTGGGATCTTCCCGGAGCAGGGATCGAACCCGTGTTCCCTGCATTGGCAGGCAGATTCTTATCCAGTGCGCCACCGCGGAAGCCCTGTAGCTCTTTTGAGTTAGACTGATGTTCTTTATTTTCTAAACCAACAAACTGTCCTGTCAACTCTGTATCAGTGCTTGAAATCTTACACATTCTTCCAGGTTAAGCTCAAACGAAACCCCATGGTATCATGGATTCTTTTCTAAAGGCCCCTTAGTTGAAAACGTTCTCGTCTACTTTAAAATTCATACAGGTATTCATTCTTTTCTCTTTGATGATACTATCCCATTACAGTTATGTTTTTAATTTCCTTTTTATTTATTTTTTCTTGTAGAGCTCCCTGTGCTATACAGTATGTTCCCATCAGTTGTCTATTTAATACATAGTATCAATAATGTATACGTGTCAATCCCAGTCTCCCAATTTCTCCCACCCCACCCCTCTCGCCCTTGGTGTCCATTACAGTTATTATTATTATTATTTTTGTACGCAGGCCTCTCACTGTTGTGGCCTCTCCCGTTGCGGAGCACAGGCTCCGGACGCGCAGGCTCAGCGGCCACGGCTCACGGGCCCAGCCGCTCCGCGGCATGTGGGATCCTCCCGGACCGGGGCACGAACCCGCATCCCCTGCATCGGCAGGTGGACTCTCAACCACTGTGCCACCAGGGAAGCCCCTACAGTTATTTTCATACTTGTCTTCTATCTTGTCCTTGGTAAGTTCCTTGATGTCAAGGTCCCAAAGTCAAAAGTTCACCACCACCACTCTTTTTTTTTTTTTTATTCTCTAGCTTCCTCCTGCTGGCTCTATACATTGCATATCTTAGGTCTTTGTTAAGTGTTTTAACATTTAAATCGAGTGGACAGATTTAGAAAGACAGGCCTGATACTGAACCCTAATGTGGGAGGAGGACACAACTCTGAGCACAACCCCAAAGCCACCTGCAAAAGATGGAGTGAATCTGAGTGGAATCGATGGCATTTCTTTTCCTCCTTGAGGCTGAACGCTCAAGCACAAAGCTCACAAGGACCCACAAGGTTGAGCAACCCCGAGAAAAGCTTTAGAATTTCAGCGTGAGGCCTAATTTGAGTGTCTGAATGAAATCTCAGCTATTTCTTGAAATTTCAGTATTTCCTGAATCTGGAAGAAAAGAATTTGATGAGAAAATTTTTTAAAGATATTTAGAAGTTCTGTTTATAGCCCTAGTTCAAGCCCCAAGATGCTACTGCCTACTGCCTTCCCCCGCAGCCAGGTCCTTCCAGAATCTGGAGCAACAACATAACCAAAGGACAGAAAGACAATCTATTAACAGCTCTTCAAGGACTCCTTGAAACAAAACAGAAGCAAATTCCATCTTTGTTCCCACTTTGATCAAAAGATTTTCCTTCCTATTTGAAACAGAGGATCATCCATCTTTCCTTAAAATATGGACATTTTTTTAAGACTCTTAGGCTGCAGGTCTGTTTGGAGTATCAGATGGAGACAGCAAAGCAGCCCAGATAACAGTATCCAAAGCTATCCATCACTGGAATAAAAGCCGAACAGCAGGTATAGATCCTAATCCTGAGGACAGGTTGAAAGGAGGAGGTAAGGTCACAGCGTGTCGTGGTTACTCGGGAATACGAAAGAGGTGAGACTGTGATGAAGATGCGCTGCACGGGCAAAAGGAACCATCACGGACCAGGTGGAAAAGGTGCTTATGAAACACGTCAAGCATGATCTGAAAAGCCCTGTGGGTGCCCTTATGTCACCCAAATCAGGGACCCCAAAGTGAAAACTAGCGGGCTTGGATTTTCTCGGCAGGGAAGACAGGATTGATTGTTAACCAGGGTGAGTCAGAGAAGAGGATTACACTCTAAGGCCACGACAGTGATGGCACATTCACGACTCTGGCACAACCAGACTGCAAGCCTCCTGATAATGTGCAGGTCACTGTGCTCCAGGCCAATACTCTCTCCTGGTGCTCCACCTACATTTTGGGGTCTATATCTCCTTTGTAGATATTTCTCTTGCTTGCTCACTAAATTTTAGACTTTCTACTAGCTCCACTATCCTCACTGTACATGCTTTCCTGGACCATTTTCATGATTTCCTGGACTCCCCAAACTGTACAGAGCTCAAATCTCAGTACACATATTTGCATATGGAAAAAATGTCGCTTTCTTGATTTTTTCTATAACTTAATTTGTTTTGCATCACCATTCTACTGAAGTAGCAGAAATGTAATCTCAGGCATTTATTCTCAGTCTAGGGTTTCTCCTACCACAGGCAGACATCTCTGCCAAGCCAAGGGCCTGCCTGCCCTAAACTTACCCTACAGCCCATGCCCTCATGGTTGCTGCAGGACGACCCTCTCCAGGGCCACTGACATCCGTATTCCTAATGCTCCTCTTCCCTCCACCTTTGATCCCTCAGTGCAGCTGGGGCAAATCCTTTCTGGTCTCCATGCTGTTGGGGTAAGAGATGGGGTGGGGGGTGGCGTGGGGGTGGTGGTGACCCCCTCTCCTTCAACTCTGAAATGCTGTGACTGAAACCTTGATCTCTTTGTGTTCCCTTCAGTATATGGGTTATGGAAATACAAAAACCAAGAAAATGCTCCCAGAATCTCCTTTGAGCCCAGGGCAAAACTCAAATGTGGGAGGGGCAGAGTCGGGCCTAGGGAAACGCATTGGTTAAGGGTTCCAAAGTGGTATCCTATAGCAACACCTGCAAAAGCCAACAGTTTGTGAACCCACCCCATGGATCGTTTTTGGTCTCTTGTCACACTGCAGTTCACGTCTTTTCTTATTATTAAGGACCCCTTGCCTTTTTTTTTTTTTTTTTTTTTTTTGTGCGGACGCGGGCCTCTCACTGTTGTGGCTTCTCCTGTTGCGGAGCACAGGCTCCGGACGCGCAGGCTCAGCGGCCATGGCTCACGGGCCCAGCCGCTCCGCGGCATGTGGGATCCTCCCGGACCGGGACACGAACCCGCGTCCCCTGCATCGGCAGGCGGACTCTCAACCACTGCGCCACCAGGGAAGCCCCCCCTTGCCTTCTTTTATCTTCACTTTTTTAAACTTTCCTGAGAGAAGCCACCCACTGTCCACCCCTCCAGTCTAATTCTCCTCTTCCTCTCTCTCCCTCCACAAACACTTTCAGTGACTATATTCATCTTTATTATTGATCAGAGGTTGAAATGATAGCAATAGAGGATGTCATTGTTGTTGTTTACTGAAACATTGATAACGAATAAATCTCACATCTCAGGTCCCATTCCTATCAGAGACTGCGATGTTCCATACATGGGATTATTCTGGAGACCTGGAGCTTGCTCTCTTTAGGTTGTACATTTTTTAAAGTACATTAAATAACCATTTTTAATAAAGTAGATGTAATAACCATTTTTAGATTTTTTAATCTTTATAAAGCACTTTTTGTGGTGGTAAAATATACAACTCTTAAAATTTACCATTTTAGCCATTTTTAAATGTACAATTCAGTGGCATTAAGGACATTCATATTGTTGTGCAACGTTTACCACTATCTTCAGAACTTTTTCATCATTCTAAACTGAAACACTATACCCAGGTATTGTCTAATAACTCCTCATTTACCCCTCCCCAAGCCTCTGGTACCCACTATTCTACTTGCTGTCTTCATGGATTTGACTATTCTACGCACCTCAACTAAGTGGAATCATAAAGCGTTTGTCCTTTTGTGTCTACCTTATTTCACTAAGCATGTTTTTAAGGTTCATCCATGTTGTAGCAGGCTGAATAATATTCCATTGTACACATATACCACATTTTGCTTATCCATTCTTCTATGTGCAATTACGTTGTTTCCACCTTTGGGCTATTGTAAATAATTCTGCTATGAATATGGGTGTAAAAATATCTGTTCTCTAGTTCCTGCTTTCAGTTCTTTTCGGTGTATCCCAGGAAATGGAATTGCTGGATCATATGATAATTCTATGTTTAATTTTTTGAGAAACTGCCATACTGTTTTCCATTGTATCTATGCCATTCTACATTCTCACCAGTAATGCACAAGGATTCCAATTTCTCTACATCCTCACCAACACTTCTTATTTTCTGTTTTATTTTTATTTTTATTTTTATAGTAGCCATTCTAATGGATGTGAAATGGTATCTTGTGGTTTTGATTTGCATTTTGTTAATGATTAGTGATCTTGAGCATCTTTTCAGGTGCTTATTGGCCATTTGCATCTCTTCTCTGGAGAAAGGTCTATTCAAGTCCTTTGCCAGTTTTTGAAGTGGGTTGTTTATTTTTGTTGCTGAGTTGTAGGAGTTCATTATATATTCTGGATAGCAATTCCTTGTCAGATATATAGTTTGCAAACACTGTCTCCCATTCCATGGGTTGCCATTTCATTTTCTTTTTTTTTTTTAAACATTTGTTAATGATTAGTGATCTTGAGCATCTTTTCAGGTGCTTATTGGCCATTTGCATCTCTTCTCTGGAGAAAGGTCTATTCAAGTCCTTTGCCAGTTTTTGAAGTGGGTTGTTTATTTTTGTTGCTGAGTTGTAGGAGTTCATTATATATTCTGGATAGCAATTCCTTGTCAGATATATAGTTTGCAAACACTGTCTCCCATTCCATGGGTTGCCATTTCATTTTCTTTTTTTTTTTTTAACATCTTTATTGGAGTATAATTACTTTACAATGGTGTGTTAGTTTCTGCTTTATAACAAAGTGAATCAGATATACATATACATATCTCCTCCCCCTTGTGTCTCCCTCCCACCATCCCTATCCTACCCCTCTAGGCGGTCACAAGACACCGAGCTGATCTCCCTGGCCTTTTCACTTTCTTGAGAGTGTCCTTTGATGCACAAAGGTTTTTAATTTTTATGAAATTCATTTTTTTTGTTATTGTTGTTGCCTTTGCTTTCAGTGTCATAACCAAGAAATCATTGCCTAATCCAAAGTGATGAAGATTTTCTCTTCTTTTCTTCTGAGAATTTTATAGTTTTAGCTCTTATGTTTAGGTCTTTAGATCCATTTTGAGTTAATTTTTCTATATGCCAGAAGGTAAGGATCCAAATCCATTCTTTTGCATGTGGATATCCAGTTTTCCCAGCCCCTTTTGTTGAAATATTACACACTATTCTTTCTTAAACAGTATATGGAAGACAGCAAACCTCTTCTTGAGGGCTCTTTGTCACCCTAAGATCCTTAACTCTTATTCTATGCTGTATTATAGGGACTGTCTCAGGGCTCTCCTATACTAGTGACCCACACTACTGGGCTTTATTTGTTCCTCTCTAGGTTTTCATTGCTTTTATTTCTCCTCCTTTGTCATCAAACTGTTTACTGTCAAGATCTTAGCTGTCAAGTCTCCCTCATAACAGTGTGCCCTCCGCATTTGTTTCTGTAGACTAACAAACCTGGGAGCCAAACTTAATAAGAATTGTATATAAACTTAAAGTCAGTATTCCCTGAGGAAGGATCTAGTGGATTCATTAACAGAGTAAAGGAAATGATCTTTAGTTAAAGGACTTTATGAGAGCTTTTGACTTTGCTAAAAGATCACTGGCGTTTATCTTTGTCTGATGTCTACATAATCAGGCATGACTCACTGGTGTACTGATAAATGTTTAAAAACCAGCTTTCAGGGTGGGGAGAGGGAAAGCTTCATTTTTATAGTGGTTGCTGATTTCCATGGTGTAAATACTCCCAGTGTAGCCAATTTCAAGCTACCAGTTCAGTGATGTAACTGAATGTAGAGATGGGAAGAGATATACAGTAGTGCATAATTAGATAGTATGTTCACTATATAGATACAATAGTCATAAATAACTCCAAGAGCAGAGTTAATAATGAAATGTAGCAAAATAATTAGAATATGATGCATTTTGAGTATTTATTACATTTATTACCTTATTTTAAATATAATTCTTTCAAATGTAAGTTTATACAGTTTAATTCTTAATAAAAACCATTTGACAAGCAGCTCACAAACCTCCTGAAAATTTAACAGTCAGCTCTTGTGAGCTGGGACAAGCCAGCTGCAGCACACTTTTGGCATCACTCAACTATTTTGCACTGAGGATAATAAAATCATAAAGTTTATTATCCCCAGAATTTGCACAGACTCAAAATGTTAATGAAGCTTTTAAAGGTTCAGATTAATTAATAAATGACATGCATGACCAGTTACTAATGGAAACAGGAGTATTTGGATGGTATCCTGCAGAATATTAGATAGCTAAAAATTTCTGGGTTCTTACTTTGTGCCAGGCACTAGGCTAATTTCTTTATTGGCAATATCTTGTTGAATCCTGATAAAAACCCTTGGGTAAGTGTTATTATTATCTCCACTCTATAGATGAGGAAACTGAGGTTTGGGGAGTTTCGTGTGTTCAGAGACATACCAGGTTTTGAACCCATAGCTGCGTGATTCCATGCATTCAAGAATTATTTATTGAAAGCCCACTGTTTACTAGATGATGAGCAGTAAGGTGGACTGAGAGGATGGCAAGGTGGCCGGACAGAGATTGAAGGGGACCATGGTTCAAGACGAAGCTAGATGTACCTGAGTGGCCAGACCATGCAGAACCTCCTAGGCCACGTGAAAGAGTCTGGTCTTTATTCAAGAGCATTGAAAGCCACTGAAAGATTTTAATTGTAGGATGTGAAATACGTTCAACTCTGCCTTTTGATGGAATTTTCTGTGTGGGGTGGGGCTCAGTGTACATAGGAGACCAGTTAAAAGCCACTACAGTCATCCTGGCAAGAGAAGATGAAAGCTTGGTCTAGGGTGGTGCTAGCTTTGGTTTCTGCAGCTGGATGCATGGAGGTGCCGCTTACTGAGACAGGGAGCAGTGCAAGAGAGTTCGGACATGTTGACTTTGAGGTTTCTGTAAGAGTTCAAAGAAGAGAAGTTAAGTGAGACATTGGATACCAAAGTTGGGGAGATACAAGCCATTCCTTCAGTCTCTGTGCTACACTAATTATGTCATGAGTTGGACCAGATGAATCCTGAGAGCATTTGAGACCTTGGCATTTCATGATGTTACGTCCCCTGACATTTCAGGTAGGCATGAAAGAGAGCTGCTACCTCTTTCTACATGTGTCTCCATGCGCTACTAGTGGAAAAAGAATCTTTCTTTGGGTGGACTTTGAGATTTATCTCCTGTGGCATTGCTCCATTTTTATTTGACCGTTACAGAGTGAATTCAGATGTGCTGGCAAAAGTAAATCTTGACTGGCTCACCAGCCCAATGCAGCTTCTTGAGGAACTGGGCATAGGAAGGACAAGCCTGGTGAAGCAGGTCATGCAGAGCCAGGCACACCATCACCAGGGGTTCAGACTTGACCTTGTAAACCAGTCCTTAATGCCAAGCATACAGTAGGATCCAGAGCCACTTAATATGGTTGTGGAGAGAAGGGATGGAGAAGGAAAGTGATGGTGAAAAAAGTTGCTATTTTTCTTTTGCTTCTCTTTTTCATTTTTTAAAAAAGTAACTTTTATTTTTTCTTTAAACAATACATGCCAATGGTTTTAAAAAATCAATTAACTTTTAAAAAATCTTGTTATAAAAACGGATCCCTTGCCCAGCCTGTCCCCACCTTCAGTCTTATTTCTCAGAGCCTAATACTTTCAACTCTTTTAACTGTTTCTTCCGGAATACACCTCCATATTTCTAAATAATACGCTTATACAGCTATATCGTCATGTATCCATTTTAATGACAAGAGTGTAGCACTTTTGAGCCAGACTGCCTGTTTTAGAATCCTGACTCTGAACTAACTAGCTGTGTGACCTTGGGCAAAGTACTTGAGCTCTCTGTGTCTCAGTTTCCTATTCTATAAAATACGGATAACAATAGTCCCAATCTCATATGAATTAATCCTTAGAAAATTGCCTCACAACATTGTAAATCAACTATACTCCAATAAAAATTAATTAAAGTGAGAGAGTGGCATGGACATATATACACTACCAAACGTAAAATAGATAGCTAGTGGGAAGCAGCCGCATAGCACAGGGAGATCAGCTCGGTGCTTTGTGACCACCTAGAGGGGTGGGATAGGGAGGGTGGGAGGGAGGGAGACGCAAGAGGGAAGAGATATGGGGATATATGTATATGTATAACTGATTCACTTTGTTATAAAGCAGAAACTAACACACCATTGTAAAGCAATTATACTCCAATAAAGATGTTAAAAAAAAAAGAAAAAGAAAAAAAATTAATTAAAAAAAAAAGAAAAGTGACTAACACTGGCATGTAAGTATTTGTAAAATAAATTAATAATAGGAGAGACATTATCTTTTGACTTCCTGTGATGGTGTTTGAGGACCTAGCTCTATTACACCACTGCTGCCATCCAGACAGAGCATCCCTCCCACCCTCTGTGACAAACATGGTTGTATCACAATTTTTGGCTAAAGCAAGGGTCAGTATTTCCATTATTATGACTATATGCAGACTATCACTGCTGAACCAAATGATATACTACATTTATATTTCCTTTTTTATGTAAATTTTTTGTTTATAATAGAGTTAATAGTTTCCTAATTTCCCCACGATCCTTCCTGCTCCAAGATGGACTGGTGTTCTTTAACTTTGTGCATATCATTTGTCCTGGGATGTCTCCAATATCAGGCCCCTTTTTTTTGGATCCCAAGCCTCTTTCTGGGCCTTTCTCATTTTTCTGGAGCATATCCTTAAGAAGCTTCCTAAGATAGGATGAAAAATAGATTAATCATTTGAACATGCACATTTGGAAATGGCCTCTGCTACCTATTATAGACTGAATGTATGTGTTTCCCCATCAAATGCATATGTTGAAGCCCAGTGTAGCTATATTTGGAATAGAGAAGTAATTAAGTTGAGGTTATAAGGGTGGGGCCCTGATCCAGTAGGATTAGTATTCTTACAAGAAAAGACACCAGACAGCTCAATTGCCCTCATTTTCTCTGTGTAGTCACAAAGAAGAGAGCATGTGAGCACCCAGCAAGGTGGAGGCTGCCTGTAAATAGAGGGAGAGCTGTCACCAGATGCCAGTGCTGCTGGCACCTTGATCTTGGACTTCTACCCTTGAGACTGTGAGAAAATATATTTCTGTTGTTGAAGCCACCCAGTCTATGGTGTTTTGTCTGGCAGCCAGACTAATACACTCTCCTGTCTTGCTTGATTGATATTTTGGTAAATATAGAATTCTAGTTTGAAAAGTCATTTTTCATCAGAACATGGAAGATGATAGCATTTGATTCCCATATCTTTGTATGTGACTTTTTTCTGTTTAGAAGCTTTTAGGGACTTCTTTGAGTCTCCTACATTCTGACATTTTACAACGATGTGGCTTTGACAATTGTGTTCTTCATTCATTCGTCATGCGGAGCACTTGGTGGTTCCTTTTGATCTGGAGACTCATGCCTTTAAGTTCTGGAAATTTTTCATATATCATTTCTTTGAAAATTTTGTTGTCTCCATTTTCTCTATTCTCTGTTTCCAGGAACTTTATTAATCATGTTAAGAGCTTAGAGATTGATTTTCAATTTCATTTTTCAAAATCATTTCTCTGCTATCCTCCATACCTATATTTTTTATTGAGGTTTTTAGAAGAAATTAATTTTATATAACAAAGCTTCTACTAAATATTTTAATTCCAGGTACTGTATTTTTAATTTCTAATAGGTCTTTCTTGTCCTCTATTTTTTTTTTCTCACAGTATCCTGCATTTGTTTTATGAATACATCATCTTGATCAGAGGTTGGTTTCTTTTTCTTTGGTTAAGATTCCTTTGGGAGAAGAGGAACCAAGATGGCAGAGTAGAAGGACATACTCTCACTCCCTCTTGTGAGAACACCATAATCACAACTAGCTGCTGGACAATCATTGACAGGAAGACACTGGAACTCACCAAAAAAGATACTCCACATCCAAAGACAAAGGAGAAGCCACAATGAGACAGTAGGAGGGGCACAATCACAGTAAAATCAAATCCCATAACTGCTGGGTGGGTGACTCACAGACTGGAGAACACTTATACCACAGAAGTCCACCCACTGGAGTGAAGGTTCTGAGCCCCACCTCAGGCTTCCCAACCTGGGGGTCCAGCAATGGGAGGAAGAATTCTTAGAGAATCAGACTTTGAAGCCTAGTAGTATTTGATTGCAGCACTTTGACAGGACTGGGGGAAACAGAGACTCCACTCTTGGAGGGCACACACAAAGTAGTGTGTGTATCGGGACCCAGGGGAAGGAGCAGTGACCCCAGCGGAGATTGAACCAGATCTACCCACTAGTGTTGGAAGGTCTCCTGCAGAGGCAGCAGGGGGGGCGGGGAGGGCTGTGGCTCACTGTGTGGACAAGGACACTGGCAGCAGAAGTTCTGGGAAGTACTCCTTGGCGTGAGCCCTCCCAGAGTCTGTCATGAGCCCCAACAAAGCGCCCCGGTAGGCTCCAGTGTTGGGTTGTCTGAGGCCAAACAACCAGCAGGGAGGGAACCCAGCCCCACCCATCAGCAGTCATGTGGATTAAAGTTTTACTGAGCTCTGCCCACCAGAGCAACAGTCAGCTCTACCCACCACCAGTCCCTCCCATCAGGAAACTTACACAAGCCTCGTAGACAGCCTCATCCACCAGAGAGCAGACAGCAGAAGCAAGAAGAACTACAATCCTGCAGCCTGTGGAACAAAAACCACATTCACAGAAAGAGAGACAAGATGAAAAGGCAGAGGGCTATGTACCAGATGAAGGAACAAGATAAAACCCCAGAAAAACAACTAAATGAAGTGGAGATAGGCAACCTTCCAGAAAAAGAATTCAGAATAATGATAGGGAAGATGATCCAGGACCTCGGAAAAAGAA
>NC_041215.1:78839017-78841845 GCF_002837175.3 Physeter macrocephalus
GAAATGAAGACAGCCTAAGAGACCTCTGGGACAACATTAAATGCAACAACATTCACATTATAGGGGTCCCAGAAGGAGAAGAGAGAGAGAGAAAGGGCCAGAGAAAATATTTGAAGAGATTATAGTCGAAAACTTCCCTTATATGGGAAAGGAAATAGCCACCCAAGTCCAGGAAGGGCAGCGAGTCCCATACAGGATAAACCCAAGGAGAAACACGCTGAGACACATAGTAATCAAATTGCAAAAATTAAAGGCAAAGAAAAATTATTGAAAGCAGCAAGGGAAAAACAACAAATAACATACAAGGGAACTCCCATAAGGTTAACAAATGATTTATCAGCAGAAACGTTACAAGCCAGAAGGGAGTGGCATGATATACTTAAAGTGATGAAAGGGAAGAACCTACAACCAAGATTACTCTACCTGGCAAGGATCTCATTCAGATTTGATGGAGAAATCAAAAGCTTTACAGACAAGCAAAAGCTAAGAGAATTCAGCACCACCAAACCAGCTCTACAACAAAGCTAAAGCAACTTCTCTAAGTGGGAAACACAAGAGAAGAAAAGGACGTACAAAAACAAACCCAAAACAATTAAGAAAATGGTCATAGGAACATACATATCGATAATTACCTTAAACGTGAATGGATTAAATGCTCCAACCAAAAGACACAGGCTGGCTGAATGGATACAAAAATAAGACCCATATATATGCTGTCTACAAGAGCCTCATTTTAGATTGAAAGACAGAAATGGGTTGAAAATGAAAGAATGGGAAAAGATATTCCATGCAAATGTAACCAAGAGAGCAGAGGTGGCTATACTAATAGCAGACAAAATAAACTATAAATCAAGAGTTTACAAGAGTCAAAGAAGAATATTATTCACTAGTAAAAGGTTCAAGCAAGAAGATATGACAATTATAAACATTTACGTACATGAGAACAGACCATATATGAAGCAAAAACTGAATTGAAGGGAAAAATAGACAGTTCTACAATAATAGTTGGAGACATCAATACTTTACTCTCAATAATAGAACAGTCAGATAGAAGGAAAAAACAATGTGAAATTAGAGGACTTGAACACCACCATAATCCAACTATCTCTAACAAACATATTAAGAACACTTTACCCAATAACACCTAAATTCACATTCTTCTCAAGTGCATGTGGGACATTTTCCAAGATAGACCATACGTTAAGTGTCAAACTAAGTTTCAATAGATGTTAAAAGGTAGGTATTAAACAAAATATCTTCTCTAATCATAACAGGATGAAGTTAGAGATCATTACAGAAGTACAGTTGAACATTGAATGACATGGGGCAGGGGGATGGGGGTTAGGAACGCCAATACCACAAGCAGTGGAAATCCACATATAACTTTATAGTTGGCCCTCCTTGCCTGAAGTTCCATATTCATGGATTTAACCAACCGCAGATTGTATAGTACCATAGTATTTATTTTTTTAAATGTGTGTATAAGTGGACTTGCCCAGTACAAACCCATGTTGTTCAAGGGTCAACTGTAAAATGGGAAAATTCACAAATTTGTGACAATTAAACACAGTCTTAAACAACCAATCTTTCAAAGAAGAAATCACAAGGGAAAGTAGAAAACAAAATTCAAATCAAAATCGTAATAAGATACTATCTCACACCATTAGAATGGTTACTATCAAAACCACAGAAAATAACAAATGTTGGCAAAGATAGAGAAAAATTGAAACTCTTGTACACTGTTGATGGGAATGTAAAATGGAACAGCTGCTGTGTATGGCAGGTCTTCAAAATATTTAAAATAGGATTACCTTATGATCGAGCAATTCCAATTCTGGGCATATACCCGAAAAATTGAAAGCAGGGTGTCTGTGAGATATTTGTATACCCATGTTCACAGCAGCACTATTTACAATAGCTAAAACATGGAAGTAATCCAAGTGTGAATCAATAGGTGAATGGATAAACAAAATATGATATATACATACAGTGAAATATCATTCTGCCTTAGAAATTCTGACACATACTACAAAATGCATGAACCGCGAGGACATTATGCTAAGTGAAATACGTCAGTCACAAAAAAACAAATACTGTATGATTCCACTTGTATGAGGTACCTATCTCGAGTAGTCAAAATCATAAAGACAGAAAGTAGAATGATCGTTGCCAGGGACTGGGGTTAGGAGTTAATGGGAATTATAGTTTCATGGGTATAGAGTTTCAGTTTTTGCAAGATGAAAAGAATTTTGGAGATGAATGGTGGTGATGGTTTCACAGCAATGTGAATGTACTTAATGTCATTGAACTGTACATTTTAAAATGGTTAAAATGTTACATTTTATGTTAAGTGTATTTTATCATAGTAAAAAATGAAAAAAAGAATATATTCTAAATTTCATAAAATGCTTTTTATGAATATCTTGAGATTACTATATGGCTTTTTTCAATTAGACTTTAAATATAATGAAAACATTGATTTTTCTACAATTAAACAAACATTCCATCCTTGGGATAAAGCCTACTTGGTCGTGATGTATTACATTTTTTATGTAATTGTTAGATTTGACTTGTTAAATTTTAAAAGAATTTTTGCATCTATACCACTAAGAAATCATGATCTATAGTATTTATTCTTTCTTGGTCTGCTTTCTCTGGTTTTGTACCATATTTCTAAACATTGTTTTAGAATGAACTGTGAAGTATTAACTTCTCTTCAATTTTTGGAATAGTTTGGGTGCAGGTGATATTATTTCTTTCTTCATACTTTGGAATAATTTACCAATGGAGTCATCAGGGCCTAAAACTTTTGACAGGATTTTGAACTA
>NC_041215.1:78843608-78863341 GCF_002837175.3 Physeter macrocephalus
AAGAACCTGCTGTATAAAAAAATAAATAAAATAAAATTCAAAATTTCAAAACACTAATACTAAAAAAAAAAAAAAAAGATTCCTTCTGTTCCTCTGTCCCCTGTATTGTCTCTGGCTTCTTTTTTCCATTTGCTTATGTCTGGTCTCTATCCTGAATGCTGAAGATTTTCTTCAAGTGTTTGCTGATCCTTTATTTATATTAAAGACTGAAGCACTGGACAATAGTTTGGAAAGTCTGTGTGTGTGTAAGTGGGGGATAGGGGGTGGGCTTGCTGCAACCATGGGGTGGTTGTGTTATTTATTTATTTATTTGTTTATTTTTGGCTGCATTGGGTCTTCGTTGCTGCGCACGGGCTTTCTCTAGTTGTGGCGAGTGGGGGCTACTCTTCATTGTGGTGCATGGGCTTCTCATTGGGGTGGCTTCTCTTGTTGTGGAGCACAGGCTCTAGGCACGTGGGCTCAGCAGTGTGGCTTGTGGGCTCTAGAGCTCAGGCTCAGTAGTTGTGGCGCACCGGCTTAGTTGTTCCACGGCATGTGGGATCTTCCCAGACCAGGGCTCGAACCTGTGTCTCCTGCATTAGGCAGGTGGATTCTTAACCACTGCGCCACCAGGTAAGCCCAGTGGGTTGTGCTTTAAGCCAGCCTTTCTACTGAGAGAGTCCTAAATGTCAGATTCTGAAATCTTTTCTCGGAGACTGTTCAGCTTTGTTTTCAGTTTTTTTTTAAAAATAGAAGAGTCAGTCCTCCAATCTCCTGTCTGAGAGACTTGGCTGCTGGCATTCAGGAAGTAGGACAAGACTAGGGGGCTGTGTCCCACAATTCCGTATATGGATTTTTACTTCATCCCTCTGTTTGAGCTCAAGCCTCACTCCTATCTGCCACTGGCCCCAGGGCCTTGATCTGAAGCCACTTTTGTTCAATTTCTCCAACATGAACCCCAACTCTCCCATAGGGTTGGAGGAAGGCAGGAAGTTGGATCACTGCTTCTGGTAATCTCTCTGCAGCACTTTTGCTGTTACTTCCTCAGCTCTGCTAAGTTGATTACCAGCTCTTCAACCCAACTGTCATCTTCAAGAAACTTGTTGAAATCTCTTTCACTTTTGTCTCCTCTCTGTCCATGTATGTTAATACCTTTTATTTCTTTAGTGTTATTTTAGGGACATTTGGGAAGGAAGAGGAGACAAATGCGTGTTATAATTCTGCCATATTTAACTAAAAGCCTCTCTCCTTTTTTTTCTTTCCTGTTTTTTTTTTTTTTCGGTACGCGGGCCTCTCACTGTACGCGCAGGCCCAGCGGCCATGGCTCACGGGCCCAGCCGCTCCGCGGCAAGTGGGATCCTCCCGGACCGGGGCACGAACCCGTGTCCCCTGCATCGGCAGGCGGGCTCTCAACCACTGCGCCACCAGGGAAGCCCTCTTTCCTGTTTTAAGATTTTTAATCTGTATAAGTAAAAAGAAATGATTACAGCCAACATACTAATTATTAATTAGCAGAATTAGATAACTTCTCATTCATATGACTCACAGTGACCAAAAACAAACCAAAAAATGAAATTGAGGGTTCCCCCCCTCTAATCCTCCAATTATATCAAATAAAAGATGTTCATTAATTAACCAGACACATCACAGCATATTTGTAGATAAAATGTTAACAGGGAATGGCTTCTAAGAAGGAAATCCACCTTCAAAAATGTCTTCAGGGCTTCCCTGGTGGCGCAGTGGTTGAGAGTCCGCCTGCCGATGCAGGGGACACGGGTTCGTGCCCCGGTCCGGGAGGATCCCACTTGCCGCGGAGCGGCTGGGCCCGTGAGCCATGGCCGCTGAGCCTGCGCGTCCGGAGCCTGTGCTCCGCAACGGGAGAGGCCACAACAGTGAGAGGCCCGCGTACTGCAAAAAAAAAAAAAAAAAAAAATTTCTTCAAATTCCCCAAATATGAGCTTTTCAGTATCTGATATGGAAAAGTCTCGTGATCACTTTAGGCTATTGTGAGTTTATCTGAGACAAGGTCATTTTGATCAATGTGATGAGTCCTAATCATAAACATTTCCTTTGATTGAATCATGGTGGTGTGCGTTCTTGCTAGTTGGGGGAGGGGGAAGCAGCATTTTTGTTGGTATGAAGTGAGGTGCTCATCTGGGGACCCCTGAAAGTGGTAAAGGAGCTGGTGTTGCAGTAAAAAGCTCAAGGTTCCTATGGTGCAGTTCTGGATAAAAGCAAGAAATTAGCTCTCAGCCACACCAAAGGAGCTGAGCACCTCCGAGTAAGCACGCCCATCATTCTGATTGAAGTGGAAGAGTAGAAGGTAAAAGAGCTTCTCCTTGGTATCTGAGTACCAGGCAAGTAAAATAGAAAGGAAAAAGCTTTCAGTGCCTCAAGAGCAGTTAACAAACCCTGAAAAGGAAGAAGTGGGCAAAACTGCACTGCCTGAAAGTTTTATTGAGAAAAAAGAGCAAAGAGCTTTATACACAGGGTGAAGAAATGACGCTCTTGGTTTGTAGAAAAGATAATAATGTGAGTTACAGGAAAGAACTGGTAAGAAAGTAGTACTTACAATTCACAAATTTTTATAGAAAGCTACGTGTAGCATTCAGTACTTTAACAAAACAGAATGGATTTTAAAAAGGAGTAGTTTTAAAATATAGCCAATATAGGAAAGAAATTCCATTCTAATATTGGTAAGAAGAAATTCTGAGCTTAGGGAGGAATATTAGGTTTATTTAGCGATGACAAAGTAGAAAAGCTAATTCTGTCTAACAGTAACTTGGACAAGTCAATTCCAGAAAGAGCTGATGACAGGGTTTTTTTTGTTTTTTTAAACAGAGAGTCTTCCTCCACCTTGAGTGCCATCCTATCAGGCAATGCAAGGAATATTTTATCCTTTGATCTGTTACCACATTTTTACAAAGGCAGATGGCTTGAATGACGGCCACGTGCAGAACTGCAGAATCTTACAGCTGGGAGGAGATACAAAGGTCCATAATGCAGAGTTTGAACCTAAATCCACAGAGCTAAAAATCATAAGTTCTATACCTTTTCTTAAGATCGAAGATTGCAACCATCCCTTGAACAATGATTTTCCCCCCATTTTATCAGCTTTATTTAAAGATTGAATGAAATATGTGGGTATAAAATTTTAAACAAATTTGATTTCACTTTTAATGAAAGTTGTCCTTGAAAAGAATCTCTTTAGGAGACTAAAAACTTATTCAGAGGATGTTTCGCTTATTCAAAACATTTGTAGGACTCTAACTTCTAATTGCTTTCAGAAATTTTAGCCAAATCAGCTCTTTTCACTTGATTGTTAAACTTGATCATCCATTTGCTGTTTCCTCTCTCCCGTTCTTTGGGACCGCCCAGTTAGTCCTGTTATTCTGCCCCAAAAACCTTGCTGAGATCTGAATGAGAAGTGGCCTGTGTGGATATCCAAGGGAAGAGCATCCCAGTGGAGGGAGCAGCTGGTACAAAGGCTCTCAGGCAAGAACAGAGAGAACGACAAAGTGAAAGGAGTACAATGGGAGAGAGCCGAGAAGGGCAGGCAGGGGCCAAATCATTAGAGCATTAAAAGTCAGAGGAGGGAGTGTTTGGGTGCAACATGTTCTGGCTTCTATGTTAAAAAGTCACTGGAATTTGAAAGCAACGATGATGTTCTTCCATAGGTGAATGGATTAGCAAACTGTATATGTTCTTACAATGAAATACTATTCAGTGATAAAAAGGAATGAGCTATCAAGTCACGAAAAGACATAGAGAAACCTTAAGTACATACAGCTAAGTGAACGAAGCCAGTCTGAGAAAGCAACATGCTGTATGATTCCGACTACGTGACATTCTAGAAAAGACCAAACTATGGAGGCACTAAAAAGATCAGTGGTTGCAAAGGGTTCAGGGAAGTGAGGGAGGGATGGGTATGTGGAGTACAGGGATATTTAGGGCAGTGAAATTATTCTGTATGATATTGTAATGGTAATATACATCATTGCACATCTATCAAAACCCACAGACTGTGCCGTATGAGTGAACCTTAATGTAAAGTATGGACTTTAGTAATGTATCAATATTGGTTCATCAGTTGTAACAATTGTACCATACTAATGCAAGTTATTAATAATAATAGGGGAAACTGAGTCAGGGATGGTGGTGGTGGTGGTGAGGAGGTATAGGGGAATTCTCTGTACTTCTCAATTTTTCTGTAAGCCTAAAACTCCTCAAAGAAATAAAGTCTATTAATTAATTTCTTTACATCACTGGAGTTGATATTTAAAAAGCGGATGGTAGAGGGCAGAGTGGTTGCAAGAAGATCTGTCTGGAGCCTATGGCTGCAGGCCAGGAGAGGCATAGGTGGCCTGGAGTTTGGGACCGAGTCGGGAGAAGGGAGGAGATGGGGAGAATGGGCAGATCTAGAATGTGTTCTGGAAATCATCTTAACAGGACTTAACGGATGGCCTGGATATGTGAGGGAAAGAAAGACAGGACATGGGGTTTAAGCGACTGAGGGAATGAATGAATGGTCCTACACTTTACGGAGGTGGGGAAAGTGAGAAAGGCCTGCCAGACGCACCCGTGCAGATGGGTGGGTGGGCGGTTGGATATACAATTTTGGAGTTCTGGGGCGAGGTCAGGATGAAGATGAAGATCTGGTTGTTGTCAGAATCTGGAAGATGTCCAACCTCACAAGACTAGATAAACTCAACTAGGAAGTGAGCGTACCTAAGGGGGGAGCAAACACTAACTGCTGAGCAGTTCAGCACCGGAAGGGAGCTCAGACAGGAACTGACAAAGGAAGCTGAGAGGGAGCCTCCAGGAGGTGGGAGAAATCCAGAAGCCTGTGGTGGCAGAAAGCCGAGGGAAGACTTCTTCACGCACTGCAGGGAGAGGTACAAGCACCAATGCGGATGAAACACCCCTTCAAACAACAGGCTCCCACTTTCCCAGGTCAGTTCTGATTCTTCAACCAAGGGACAAACATGCATCTCTTCCGGGAACCAAAGCCTCGCCCTTGGGTCCTCACATTTAGTGCTCCTCTTTGGGAGTCACACAGCATGTCGGTTTAGAGCAGGGGATGGCCAAGTACAGCCCCTGGACCCAATTGTTTTTATACAGCCTGCAAGCTAAGAGTGGTTTTTATATTTTTTAATAGTTGGAAAAGAATCAGAGGAAGAATATTTTGTGGCATGTGAAAATTATAATTCAAAAGTCAGTGTCTATAAGTAAAGTTTTTATTAAAACAAGCCATGCTCATTTGATTGCTATTATTTTCTGACTGCTTTTGCATTACAAAGGCCGAGTTGAGCACATGGGACAGAGACTGTATGACCTGCAAAGCCTAGGGTATTTACTCCCTGATCCTTTACAGAAAACGTTTTCTGGCCCCCGATTTAGAATACAAAATCTCATTACCATGTGTGAGGACTGCCATGACACACACTTATCTGTCCTCATCATGGATTGTCTTGGACACAGCTTAACTTGAAGTCCATGTATACATAATGTGTTTTTGTCACCATATCTGACACATACGCTTGGAGTCCTCATAGGACCATTTCATTCAAACAGTGACTTCTGAACTTCTGCCTCCTGACCTCTCCCCAAGTTTCTTCCATCCAACTGCCCACTAGATGTATCCATCTGAGTCGTCCTTAAGCTCATCATGTACAAAATGGAGCTAGCGACCTTCCTCTGAGAACGTATTTTACGTTATCATTTCTTAGTGAGATAGAACAAAAATACATATTTGGTTTTCCTCCCCTTCCTGACACAGCTTCTAAAACTCATGGAATTTCCTGAGTGATGGGAGCATCTTTTGTTATACCTAATGAGCCCCTTTCAACCATGCCTGAGTTTATGCTAACAAGGTGAGTCCTGGTAGGACCTGGGGTAGTTTCAAAAGAGGGGCTGGCTACACCAGAAAGACCAAGCACATGATTAGAGGGCTGGGACTTTCAGGACTCCTCACCCTGCCACCTCCAGGGAAAGAAGAGGTGCTGGAGATTGAGTGGCCAATCATTTAACCGATCACGCCTACCTAATGAAACCCCAGAAACTCAGAAAAACTCTGAAATGAGGGGACTGGGGGCAGCTTCCTGGTTGGTGAACATACTGCTGTACCAGGAAGATGGTGCACCCCAGCTCCACAAGGGCAGAGGCTCCTATGCTCAGGATCTTTCCACATATACCCTATGTGCCACTTCATCTGACTGTTCATTTGTATCCCTTAAAACAGTCGTTAAGTATTGTACTTTCGGTGAGTTCTGTGAGTCATTTTAGCAGATTACTGAACACGAACGGGGGGTTGTGGGAACTCTCACATTTGTAGCCAAGTTAGACAGAAGTGTGGGTCATCTGGGGACTCCACTTGTGGCTGGTGTCTGAGCCAAGCAGTCTTGGGAGACTGAGCCTTTAACTCGCCGGGTCTGCTCTAACTCTGGATAGCTGGTGTCAGAATTGCATTGAACTGTAGAACCTCCAGTTGGTGTCAGAGAATTGGTGTTAGAACCTGCTTAGTCACAGGCTTCACCACCCAACCAGTCACGCAAGGTAGAAATCTGATGGTTATTTTAGACTTGTTTTTTAGTCCACACTCCACAGTCAATCACTGAGTGATGCTGAATATGCCTTGACTCTGCCTCCCTACCCATGAGCCTCCATTTCCCTCTCCAGCTTCCACTGCCCTGGTTTAGACCCTCAACAAAACATTCACATGGACCGTGATAGTGGCACCCCAATGATCCTCCCTAACACCAGTCTTGCCCCATCTCAATTTTTTTTTTTTTTTTGGCCACACAGCTTGTGGGATCTTAGTTCCCTGACCAGGGATCGAACCCATGCCCTCAGCAGTGAAAGCGTGGAATCCTAACCACTGGACCACCAGGGAATTCCCAATACTAGGCTTTAACTAGTGATCTACTGAAAAAAATGTAGACCAACCAAGTCTTAAAACCATCGTTGCATACAGCAACGATTCTCAAGCCTGGTGGACATCACAATCACCTGTGAAGCATTTGAAAAATACAGATGTCTGGGCTACTCCCTCATTGATTCTGAGATCTAGCTAGGTCCTACCTGAAGGACAACCGGGTAGCTTTTTCCTAGAGTTTTTGGATCAGACACTTTAAGGATTTGTTTTCAAGTATTTGGAATTCATGCTGATGAAAAATTAAATCATGAAATCTTTGAGTTATTTCTGGTCAGACAAAGAGTAAAGTCTTTCATCTCACCATTTAACATTTTACGGAATTTCACCATTCGGGAGTGTTCAAAGTGCACGTATTTTGCAAATCCTCTACATCCAGTCTTTTTGTTTCTGGATTCAGGCTGCAATTTGATGACTGATCAAAGATTGCAAAACTTGAGTTCTAGTTTCCAAATCTGACTGCATTTTACCTGGGGTAAATCCTATTACAAGGCAGCTTCTTCTTTTTAAAAAAATTTATTTATTTACTTTATTTATTTTTGGCTGCGTTAGGTCTTCATTGCTGCACGCGGGCTTTCTCTAGTTGCAGTGAGCAGGGGCTACTCGTCGTTGTGGTGCGCAGGCTTCTCATTGAGGTGGCTTCCCTTGTTGCGGAGCACGGGCTCTAAGGTGCATGGACTTCAGTAGTTGTGGCTCGCGGGCTCTAGAGCGCAGGTTCAGTAGTTGCGGCACACGGGCTTAGTTGCTCCCGCGGCATGTGGGATCTTCCCGGACCAGGGCTCGAACCCGTGTCCCCTGCATTGGCAGGCGGATTCTTAACCAGTGTGCCACCAGAGAAGCCCAAGACAACTTCTTTTAACTGCCAGAAGAGTGTATGTCTTCAGTAGTGGGAAAGGCTGTCTTCAAGCAGAGAGATCCTCTTTCGGAACTGGAATGTATGTCCAGGTTTAATGTTAGAAGACTGCAGATGTAGTAGGATTCCAGGCCATTCTTTCTCGGGGTCGTTGCCGTACAAGATGGGGATAATTTTGTTATATCTCACCCGCATGGATTAACCATTCCTGTAACATCCTAGGTAATTTAAGCACTACTTCTACTATTTTAAAAGAAATCATTCATTTTATCAGCAATGCACAGGTGAGTTGACCTTAAACTTAGGTAATTATAATAATTAAAGAGCTAATACCACATTCGCAAGCCTGTGCAGACCCTCTCTCATTGCCTATTGTCTAGAAACCATTATCCTGCGTGTAGCTCTCTTTCTGTTCCCTGTTTCTTTGGAGCGCTTCCAAGATCCAGTCTGTTACTATTTAAACTCTCTCTGAATGTTGGTATGTTGGTATTTTTGTGCTCTGCCTTGTACGACTCACGGATTTTTGTTTCCTTCTTGGTGAGATATTTTCCATATCCATTCACAACCATTATTCATTCCACATGCTGCAAATATAATGCCCACCTAATCAATCACCACTTCTGCATTTGAAAGTAAAACCATCCTTTCTTTATTATATTGGGCAAATTAGTCAAATGAGCGTTTTCTAAAACTTGCTGCCTTTTTAGGGCCCTTGGCTCTCAGCCTGCCTTTCTCCACTGCCGCCTCCTCCCTTTCTCCTCCTCCTGTTTGCAAACAGTATCCGTTTCCTTTTGTGGTGTTCCGAGTGGATTCTGATCCTCCTGACCGTGTCGCCTGCTTCAACGATCAAGCATCCTTCCTCCGGAGCACTCCCTTTCCGAGAGGGCCCCGCGGATGTTGAAGAAGCCTTCATCTCCCTCTCCCCTGTGACTGAGCAGCGAAGCCCCTTGGAATTAAGCAGTGGAAACTCTCTTCTCGGGCAGGTTTTACTTTTAGAAAGCACAGTGACTGTGCAATCAATATTAATCACGGAAAATTACAAAATGCCTTTGTTGATGGTTTGCTGGAGACAGGGTAGTAAAAAAAAAAAAAGAAAGAAAGAATGGAGCAGCTTATATACTCAACTCTTCCCTTATCGGTTCTCCCCCAGTCCACATTTCCCTTAATTTCTCTATTTGAGTTTCATTTTGAGAAGGATTCCTTTGTTTTAAGAAAGCAGAGTTCTTTTGTGCCAATCCCAACATTCTTGTCAATTAAGCCTCTTGAAGAGAGAGAGAGAGAACGTAGTGAAGCATCTGCTGCCACAAAAAGTCTTGCAGCCAAAGCCTGTTAGAGGGAACTCTGTCTAACTATTGTCCTGGCAAAGCAAATGGCCCTTAGAATCATGATTCTTTCTAATGTATGTGTTTATAAGCAATTAAACTCCAGTTTTAGGGAGGACTCACTAACAGCATACATTACTTTAATAGACATACAGTACTACTTTAAACTGTCTTTGCCATCTGCTCATCATGATTATAAATGCAAAAAGAACATATTTTACATTAGCATCAGAAACTAGTGTGATATTAGGGACTGAAATGCCCATATATGCTCTTTGTACAATACCGAATGCATCTGTGCTATTTTCCTTTTCTTTCCACAATGCAAATCAGAGAAAGAAGATGCTTGTTCCTTGTGGTCTCTTTCCTGACATGGAAGATAATTTTCAGGATGGAAATTCATTAGGAGGGGATTTTGACTTCCTATTCAGGCAAATATGCTTTTAAAACTATATGAGCTGATGTGTCAGGCTCTTGCTGGCCCTATGTGGCTATCTTATCTCCTAGCCAATAAGGGGGAAAAAAAACAATACACCAAGGGCAGTAAATTACTGTAATCTTCTTTAATGTCCATCTGAGATACAATGCATAATGTATAATGGGGTAAGTGGTTTTTTTTTCTATAAATAAAATTTAAAAGAAGCATGGGATGCACGTGTATTGGTGGAACACTTAATATAGAGTTGAAAAGGCATCTGGATAGGCATATGCTATGTTTTTCATCTGCATCTTTATGGTTGGGTGATCTTTGTAGATGGAGAATAATGCCACCATAATGTTGGAGGAAGGAGGAATGAAACACTCAGTTCTATTTTCTCAGCTGGGCTGGTCAAAACCACCATTTAAACCTATTCATCTCCTAAAAAATAATGGAGATGAGTTCATGAGACTCTCCACTAAGAAGGAATTTTAGCCAGAGTTTAGAAATGTAGGTCAAAGGAAAGGATACTCAGGATGAGTTAAAAGAAGTTCAACGGCAGAGTCTACTTGAAAGAATTTGTCCCCCTCCACAGCAAACTGGATTCATCACTTACTAGAATAACTCAGTTCACACTGAATTTCCAGGTCAACAAATTTAAGAACAGAGGGCAATGACCATTTCCCTGAGCTTATTAGTGTGTTTCTGTCTTGTTTTCCATCCTGGCCACATTGGACAGTACAGAATGACAAAGGCATGTATTACAGGGTGAGAAATGTTACATGCAGGTGAAGATGAAGATGTACATGCTCGTTAGTAATGAGTGACTCTAGGCTCTGATCAACTCTATGAAACCAGGTAAATATCACCAGAGGTGACTGCCCCCAAGCGGGCAGGATGGAGACCTGCAGTGGTCACAGAACAGCTGCTGGAGGGGGAAAACCATCGCTCTTCTCTTTTCTCAGCTCTAGGTTAAAAAACAAGCAAACAAACACCACTTAAAATACAGTACTCCTCAAGAGAAATTCCGACTTCCTTTGGAATAGCGCAACCTTGTAATTCTGTGAAAGACTGCCTCCTGGTTGTAGTTACTGTCATTCTGTGTAAGGGCTGAACTTTTCGAGTCCCTGCCTCACACGTGTGTACAACCAGCCAAGCCAACTACAAGACCAACGTCCCTAAAGTACCACATTCCCCCTGTTACTCCCTGCTCAGAAATTTTCAGTGACATCCACAGCTGACATATGAAGTTGCTGCTGAAGCCTTTGTGGACAAGATCTGCCAACTTTTCATTCTAACTCCAGGAATTCTCTGGTCCCTCCAATTTCTCAAGCCTTCCATGCCCCTCGTGGGATCATGAGGGGACTCTTGCATCTCCACAGGCAGCCTGTGAGGATGGGGGGGGACTCCATCTGGGACCCTCTCTGGTTCAACACATGGTACTGCTATATTCTCCGGCAGCAAATCTTGTTGGTTTAGGGACCAGCAAGATGGTCTCTTCCCTGAATGTCAGCAGAAAGCAAGCCCCATGCCCCTTCTACTGTATCTTGGGTTTCTATCATTTGCGCTCTCTCAAGCCAAGGGGCCAAGACTAAGAGACTCTGGGTCCTTCCTCACTGGTCTAATTAGTGCTTTAACACTAGGGCTGTCTCCTCCAAATGTCTCTCTTCCTCTCTTCTCTCCACAGCCACCCCCATCCACCAGCCCCGTCCTTTTTTTTTTTTTTCGGGGGGAGGTATGCGGGCCTCTCACTGTTGTGGCCTCTCCCGTCGTGGAGCACAGGCTCCGGACGCGCAGGCCCAGCGGCCATGGCTCACGGGCCCAGCCGCTCCGCGGCATATGGGAGCTTCCCGGACAGGGGCACAAACGCGTGTCCCCTGCATCTGCAGGTGGACTCTCAACCACTGCGCCACCAGGGAAGCCCAGCCCCGTCCTTCTTGAAAGGGCTTTTCTCCTTCCAGGATTTTAGGCACTTTCCCCTCCCCCCTCTCCCCCCACTTCCCCTCGTGGGTTATTATAGAAACTCTGGTCCTCTAACTTCGGGTCCTTGAAATCCACCAGTCCTTTTTTCCTTCAGCAAAGGTTGGCTCTCACAAACGAAAGCCGGGGCTTTCACAACTTTTGTGTCTGAAACAGGAAGGAAGAAATATTGTCCTTCCTACAAAGCTGGGTTCTGCCCTTCTCTAAAAGAAAGATTACTTCAGCTCCAATGCATGGAGGATCGCAAAGCTGCAAGAATTGGGGGGGAGTAAAGATTACCTGGGGTTACACTTTAAAATAATATTTTACTTCATATGCATTAAGACCCAGTTCAAATTCCATCTTCACTAATCACACAGATTAAAAGTGATTTCTACCACCTCTAAACTCCTATAGTGTGTAGCCCTCATACAGGGCCTGCAGAGCCTCGCCTGCAGCCATTTCTCTCATCTCTCCAAAGACGACTGTAATCCTATTATCCTTCATCCTGCCTGATGCAGTCAGTTTAATTAGGAGTTACAGAGCAGTAAGCATCGTCTCCTTCCTGATAGACAGCCTCCTGGCATCTCCCTGGGGGTAATCCTGTGTCTCACCTGGTGGTATAATATGCAGGTGATGGTGATAAAGCCAACTGGAAACCTTAGAGGTGAGTCTGTGACTGGCCCAAGTCTTGCCTTTCACACTTGCTCTGCTTTTTGGACTTCAGATGTTTTAAAGTTCAGAGCCACAGCCGTGCCTCACTGTCAGCCAGCCTTATCAACTTGATTTCTGGACACTGAGTAGAATTACTGAAAGGAAAAGATTTAATATTGAGAAAAGTGGACCCCTAATCAATGCAGTCTTCCGATGTCCTCAAATTTGAAATTTGGAAGAATGGTTGAATGAAAGAATGTATCACACTGGTCACAAATGTATGTAGTTCTTTCTCCACAAGATTTAATAGTGTTTAATATAGACAGTATAAGTAAAATGTTGGTTAAAATACTTTTTTAATTAAAAAAAAAATTCCTGCACCTGGTCAAAAGAAATCGAGCAACACTAAAAATTACATGCAAAAGGCCAATGTCTACCTCATCCTAAATTCCTTTCTAGTTTCTCCTCCAGAGGAATTACTGTTAACGGCTTTTTTTTAATCCTCCCAGAAAATTCTTGTGCATATACAAGGTGCATTTATGTGGGTACATAATATGCATATCTATATAGCCCCCTCTTCCCCCCATAAAAGTAAGCATACTTTATACACTGTTATGAATCTTGCTTTA
The DNA here is from genome assembly GCF_002837175.3 of Physeter macrocephalus. Lineage (NCBI taxonomy): Eukaryota > Metazoa > Chordata > Mammalia > Artiodactyla > Physeteridae > Physeter > Physeter macrocephalus. The sequence continues at coordinate 78,856,354 of NC_041215.1, forward strand.
TCCACTTAAAAGTGAGCCTTGCATATACCTCTATGTCTATGTACAGCTCTTATTCTTTTTAATGGGTGCTTACGATGCATTATTTGAGTGTTTCATACTTTATTTGACCAATTCTCTATGGAAGAGAATTGGTTAATATAATTGACCTAATGTTTAGGTCAGTTAGGTCAATTATATTAACGAGAATTTCTATCATCAAATTTCCTAGGCAAGGCTCATGCTGAGAAGTCAAGGTCTCAGGTTATGCTAAAGTTCAGTTGGCTTATCCTCCACACACTTCGACTCTGCAAGACCCTTGGTGGCAGGGGGTGTCACTGGTCCTTCTCTGCGCAGAAGGAAAACATTGTGGAAGTGTAGCTTTGTCCGGGCTAATGAGGAACACAGAGGCTCTCAAGACCTATATGGAGTCTTGTTTTGTCTCTGTTCCAGTGCTGACTTCACTGGGTTTTAACACCAGGTCTCTTCTGACCCAGCCCTTGCCCTTGTCCAGGACGGTTGGTTCAGTGTGACCTGCCACCTGTCCTCAGACTATCCTGATTCTCTGCTCACTGCCGAAGCCTATCTTCTCGATCCATTTTGTGCATTTCACATTTTTGCATCCACAAGTCTGATCTCGAGGAGCTGACCACTCCTGTCTACTCTAGGCTTCTGGGATCCCCCCATTGCCCCCTCCCCTTGGTTGGTCTCTGACTCTCAGACAGCTCCTTCCTCTCAGCCCCTCTTGTTGGCCCCCCCTGCTCTTCCAGCCTGTAGTGTTAGAACGCCCCCAGGCTCTGAAATGAACAATACCTGCTTCTCTATCCACACTCTGACCTGGGTGATTATGCCAATCCCACCATCTAACGTGGCTGAGCAAGGAAAACACCCAGGAAGCATCCTCGACGCCTCTCTTTTTCTCATATCCAGTTCACTAAGTCCCATCAACTCTACTGCTACCATTCTAGTCGAAACCACATGTGTCTCCACGAGCTGGATTGGGGTGAAAATAAGGAAAAACAGCAAGAGAACAGCTAGCCCAAGGAATAAAAATGTGATTAGCATGGATAATGTGAAAGCTGATGTGTTTCATGAGCTTTTGAGCTTCTAATTTGAACAAAATCCCATTGCTAGCCTTTGTTTCAACTGGAGAGAAAAGGGCAAGTGTTGAAGTGACCATGCAGGGTACATCCAGTCATTGCCTGTTGCTGCCCCCTTCAGTCCCAAGAAGGCGCAGGTCAAAAGGAGTACGAGGCAGGTCTAAGACTGCACTATCCAATATGGTAGCTACTACCACCTGTGGGTATGGAGCACTTGCAATGTGGCCAGTGCCAATGGAGACGTGCTGTAAGTGTAAAATACAGCCACATTTGAAAGACTTGGGACCACAAGAAAAAAAAAGCATGTGAACTATTTTATTAATAATTTTTAGGTTGATTATATGTTGAAATAAAAACTTGGGATATATTAGGTTAGTATATTATTTCTATTCAATCAAAATTAATTTCACCTGTTTCATCTTTTTAAGATTTGGCTATTAGAAAATGTAAATTACATAAGTGGCTTGCATTGTATTTCCATTGGACAGCAGTGGTCTGGAAAGTCTGATGACTGGGGTTTTGAGAATCCAACAGAGTTTTTACATTTTAATGATATCCTGTCCCCATGAAGACTAATTCCTGAGAAGTTTCCATTGTTCAAGAAATGTTCAGGTAATTGAACTGTATTAAAATAATCTTCAGAGTCCAGAGCCCTGATGGAGGCACATCTTTGTCCTCTAAGAATGAATTTAATTTCTAGAAAGCTTTCACTCATTTATTCAGCAAGCGTCCATGGAGCGCTTACTCTGTGCTGACACATCCAGACAGTGATGCATGTAGAGGTGAAAATGAAAATTTCCTGACCTCAAGGAGTTTATTACATTGGAGAAATGGATCCATAAATAAACATCCAAAAGAATGATTTTAATGGAAAGGTGTACAGAGTTGAGGAATGTCCATTTACTTGGAGCCATGGTGAAGAAAATAGATGATTCAGCTGGGGTTCAAAAGAAAACATGAATATAAAGTAGTGAAACATCGCTTTGAGTGGTTTATAATCAAGATGGACCAAAAATGTGAGAAACAGCAGCATCATTGTTCGTTTGAATCAGTGTTATCATTTAGCCTGCTAACGTGACCACTTTGAAAGGGACGACGTTTCTTCTATCTTTTATGTAGTAGCATGCTAGTAAAAATAAAATCCTATATGTGTCTGGCTCCTAGTGCTTCCCCTCAGTGCAGCATTCCCGTGAACAGCTAGGCTGGTTCTGGGAAGGTGGGAGGCGTGGCCAGCTTCCAGGGACTGGGAGCATCTTGTATGAGATCCTTAGCGGGCTGGAATGGGAAACAGCAGCAATGACTGTCTCTGTACCTCCTCATTCTCCTTAGAGAAGTATAGGGATGCTATGCAAGTGTCCTCTCATCTAGGCCACCGTAATGTGTCCTATTGGACAGTTAGGACATTTCTCTTATCCCAAAACCCAGTGTGTTCACAAAGGAATTGTACATGGATGCCTATTGTGCACCTCGTCGTCGGTTCTATTTAAATGAAAATTTTTTTTCTTTTTTTAAAATTTTATTTATTTATTATTTTTGGCTGTGTGTTGGGTCTTTGTTGCTGCACGCGAGCCCTCTCCAGTTGCGGCGAGTGGGGGCCACTCCTCGCCACAATGCGCGGGCCTGTCACCGCGGGGGGCCTCTCGTTGTGGAGCACGAGCTCTAGGTGCGCGGGCTTCAGTAGTTGTGGCGCATGGGCTCTAGAGTGCAGGCTCATTAGCCGTGGCGCACGGGCCCAGCCGCTCCACAGCATGTGGGATCCTCTGGGACCAGGGCTGGAACCCGTGTCCCCTGCACTGGCAGGCGGACTCCCAACCACTGCGCCACCAGGGAAGCCCAATGAAAATGTTTTGAAAAAAGAATTACTTTGGTGGTTAAGACCGACCAGGAAATCCGCAGGAGACACACCTATAACGGAGGGCTTGGATCAGTTGGGGAAGGGTGAGCAGAACCAAGCTGAACCAGGCCCCGAATTACAGATTCGTCTGATTGATGTATGGTCACACACAAACATTTTCTCACACTGGTAAATGGTGACAACATTGTACAGAGAGTGACTGGTCAACTCCAGTGCAAATCATTAACCACATTAGAGAAAATAGCTCTGGAGAGGTATCGTGCCACAGTTTTTAACTTCAAAAGATGTCACGAGAAGAGCCACACATTATTACTGCTGACAATTTGTACAATTTGTCCCTGGTGAAATGTGTGTGTGTCCCTACGCTGCACCATTTTACATAACAATATGAAATATTAAAAGGGAAAAACGTTTTGTAATAAACAGCAGTTTTGCTGATTGCAGCTGATTATGTTAAGCGGCTTGTACTGTGGGTGTCAGAGGAGACTTAATAGCTCCTATAACTAATCTCCACAGCTGACCTCTCCCCTCCACTGATGAAGCCTATTCAAAAACCTGCTGCCCTTTCTCATTTTCAGATCTTATATTTCTGAACTGTTTTGATCATGCATATATCTGCTAAAGTTGTGTTCATGATTCGTGTGTGTGTGTGTTTTAAAAAATATATAATGCATGAAGAAAGATTCCTACCAGGGCTGTCTCATCCATTATTAAAAACAAAACAAAACAGGGCTTCCCTGGTGGCGCAGTGGTTAAGAATCCGCCTGCCAATGCAGGGGACACGGGTTCGAGCCCTGGTCTGGGAAGATCCCACATGCCGCGGAGCAACTAAGCCCGCGAGCCACAACTACTGAGCCCCCGTGCCACAGCTACTGAAGGCTGTGCGCCTAGAGCCCGTGCTCCACAAGAGAAGCCACCGCAACGAGAAGCCTGCGCACCGCAACAAAAGAATAGTTGCTTGCCGCAACTAGAGAAAGCCCGCGCACAGCAACGAAGATCCAATGCAGCCATAGATAAATAAAATAAAATAAAAAAAAAAAAACAAAACTACACAAACACTAAAAACATGCATATTTTCAACATTCTTATCAGGTACCAAAATGTCATTAATTACAGGTAAAGACCATTCCCCAGTCTGAGAGAAACTCTGTGAAGGAATACAGTGCTGACATTTTTTCCTCCAACTTTAAAATAAAGGGCAAGGATGTCTTCCTGGGGAAGAATGTCGTCTTGGTCATTTCATCACCCTCGATGGCTGCTAATTAGAAGCAAAGTGCTATTCAATCATAAAGCTATTTCATTTTTCTGATAAAAGTTTTTTATTTAAATGGGATTTCATAGAGCACATTTCAGAGTATGGAGAACCCCTCCATCAGTAGGTACAGATAAATACATAAGTGCATATGTGTAAGAGTCTCTAATTCACAGTTTGCTCTTCCTCTTTTCCCCACATTCAGAGATGTTTACAAAACCACAGGGGAAACGTAGAGGAGGTGGGAAAAGCAGAGCTTTGAAAGAGAGAGATCTTTCTACCCCAGATTATGCAAATGAAGCCATCCCAGGGAAATAAAATAAAGACAAAAGAGGGAGGGGGAAATTGACAATCCAAAAAGTGAAGTGTATGAATGCAATTTGCTAGGGAAAGGGTTGGACTCAGTACAACAAGGTCACAAAAAGGTACAGCTTTCTATGAGGCAAATACTGGCTGAAGCCGGCAGATAAATATTTCCTGTAGGATTTGAAGCAGGTTGCCACCAGCAAAACAAAAATCCCTAGGGGGCAGTACATAATTAACAATTTGAAGATGTGGCCGTGTGTCATGTCTCAAAGGGAGCCAGGCAAACTTACCCCAAAAAACACAAAACCTGAGTTCCCCTATAATCTCAGGATTCCCGTATAAACAAACATAGGCTTTTCCCCAGAGGCTGGGAAAGCTCCTTTACTCTTGGCTGGCAAATGTTTCCTGACTAATGGTGTCATTTTCCTGTGATTTTATATCAGCATCACCAAACCTGTTCCTCTAGTCTGAGGGAAAGACTCAGCTTGTTTAGAAAAGCAAAGGAATCTTTTTTTTTTCTATATTAACAAAGAAACAAAATCAGGACTCAGAGGACCAAGCCATTGAGAGGGGGTGCCTGTCTGAGTGTTTAAAGACTTATAAACAGTGACTTTTTCTTAAACAATCGACCTGCGATTAAATTGGACCCATGAATGAAAACAAAAGCTCAGAATACAGTTAACAGCACCCGGAAAGAAGTCATAAAGAGGTTTTGGTGTGATTTTAGAATTTCTTTGGTTTGTTTCAAGACGGGTTGGATTTTGGAGGGAGGAAGAGGTTAATTAATTGCCAGAGAGAAAGGATAGACAAAGAAACACTAAACTTTTTTTTTTAACATCTTTATTGGAGTATAATTGATTTACAATGGTGTGTTAGTTTCTGCTTTACAACAAAGTGAATCAGTTTTACATATACATATGTTCCCATATCTCTTCCCTCTTGTGTCTCCCTCCCTCCTACCCTCCCTATCCCACCCCTCTAGGTGGTCACAAAGCACCAAGCTGATCTCCCTGTGCTATGCGGCTGCTTCCCACTAGCTATCCACCCTACGTTTGGTAGTGTATATATGTCCATGCCACTCTCTCACTTCGTCCCAGTTTACCCTTCCCCCTCCCCATATCCTCAAGTCCATGCTCTAGTAGGTCTGTGTTTTATCTCGGGGTGGCACTGGCATCCATTGAAGAGAAATCAGCAGTGTTTGCCGAGAGACTACATCAAGGGCAGCGCCAGTTTTGTGTTTGCTCTGCTCCTGAGATTTAGAAGCATTCTGGACCACTGCTCTGAGCCCCAGGTTTGGGGAAGGGAGATCTGGGCGACGTTCCCAACTCTGACACAAAAACCATGTGTTCCCTGGGAAGTTTCTGAGCTTCTCTGTGTCTTGGTTGCTTCAATTGCAAACTGAGTTCAGATCACTTGCCACCTGCCTACCTAATCAGAATATTGTGAGGGTTAATGAGATTGCGCTTGCAAAGTGATTGCCTCATCATATAACTCCAAAGTATTATTATTCATCATAAAGACACAGCTGCAATATTGTATATTGTTACATACCAGACGCTATGCTTCTATTTTTAGCAACTTTGAAATGAGGGTGTCTTAGAATTATACAGTGGAAGGGTCCTTGCCATTTTACCTGCCCCAGACTCTATTCCGGGGCAGGTGAAGGTCTAACCACCCAAGAGGGCTGGCTATTTATATTTAGTCTCATCTTTACATCTAAAGGCAGAAACTCTTCCATTCTCCCTCAGAGGAAATTCCAATGTTGTCATCCTGCTGGTTAAGGTTATTGCTTAAGTCTGAATTCTCCCTTGTGTTTTAACTACAATCAACTTTTTCTTTGATTAATATGTGCATTGGTCTCCCTCACTTAGTGCTCTTGGTGGGCAGAAACCATGTCCTATTTGTATTCTTGGATTCTGTGGTCCTAGCCCTCTGGAGGATCCGGCTGGAGGACAACATAAATCCAGGGGTTCTGGGCTAAGGGATGGTGTGACTGTGGTGGGTGCGTGTGCCCAAATTTAAAAAGCAAGTTGCACTTGAACCTTCTTTTCCTTAAGCATTTCAAAAAGCTCTATTGGTTGCTTCCAGGTGTTTTATGCTCTTTGATGCAGAGATTAATGAATGATTCAATCAAATTTCCCTAGTTATCCGTGCTATCTGGTCTATAATTACTATATTAATTCATCTCCACCTCCCAGCCCCCATCTGTTTAACGATGAGTACAACATTTGCTCATATTTCCACTCAAAAGGAACTTTTGTCCTCCATAGTCTTAAAAAAAAAAAAAATCTGGGAGCTCAAAGACTCTGCTTGTCATTAGAGATGGCTCCCTTGCATCCAGCCAGGGTTTACAGATTCTCAGGAAACTTTTTAGGCCCCTGGTCTCATCCAGTTTCAATTTTTCTAATACAGTTGAGTCTTCATTGGTCTACAGTTCACACCTGATTTTTTTTTTTTTTTTTTTTTTTTTTTTTTTTTTTGTGGTATGGGGGCCCCTCC
>NC_041215.1:78863352-78869137 GCF_002837175.3 Physeter macrocephalus
CTCCGCGGCATGTGGGATCTTCCCGGACCGGGGCACGAACCCGTGTCCCCTGCATCGGCAGGCGGACTCTCAACCACTGCGCCACCAGGGAAGCCCCACACCTGATATTTTTAAAACGTTAGACCCAAGAGACTAATGACCCCCTCTACCTTTCATGGTCCTCTCCAACATTCCTTCCCCTAGTGGAGACCGGCTTAGGCCTCCCCTCCAACAGCTCTTGGTTGTGGCCTGGCTCTGCTGCTATGGAAGCAGTTTCTGTAATACTTGGACCCCAAGCAAGAGGACTGGGGAGTTGGGCAAAGGATTTGGGAGCAGAATGTTATGGCCTGGGTTTGGTGGGTGTCTTTGTTTGTTTTGGTACCTTCTGCATTCCTTGCTGGTTTCACCCTCCTTTCAGGTGCAGTAGTCCTCATTTCCATTCTTACACACTTATGCTATTTTTTTATAAACATCTTGAGTGATCTGGCCTAATTTCTTCCAGTTTTTAATGCTTTTTCACTTTCCCTTCAGCTCTTGATGAAGTCCTGAGATTACCCAATTTGTTTCCTTGTTATTTGTCTGGTCTCTACAACTGCTATGGTTTTTTAGAACCTGCCAAACTATTTGAATGGCAGTGCTGGATTACTTGGTGTGATAGTAAATTTTATGTGTCAACTTGGCTGGGCCATGTTGCCCAGATATTTGGTCAAACACCGGTCTACATGTTGCTGTGAAGGTATTCTTTAAGATGTGATTAACATTTAAATCAGTAGACTTTGAATAAGGCAGATTATCCTCCATAATGTGGGTGGGCCTCATCCAATCAGTTGAAAGCCTTCAAAGAAAAGCCTGAGGTCTCCCAGGAGGAGGGCATTCTGCTTTCAGATTGCCTTGAACTTGAGCTGCAACATCAACTCTTCCCTGGGTCTCCAGCCTCCCCTGAAGATTTCAGACTTGCTAGCCCACCATAATCACATGAGCCAGTGGCTTAAACTCTCTCTCTCTCTCTGAGGCTAGGAGATATACACACATACATGTACACACTGTTTTCTTTCTCTGGAGAACCCTGATTAATACACATGGTGTCTGAAACTCCCACTTCAGTGAATCTTTCCTAGACTGAGTATGCTAATTTTTTTCTTCTATATTATCAAGTTCACCTATTTTTTAAAGCTATTTTGGATTTTTCCTCCTTTTTCTAAGGATCTTGAAAATGATCCATCACCTTGTCATTGTTTCTTCCAAGGATCCAGAATTATGGAGATAATCATCACGATCCACTTATATTTGTGTAGTGCTTCACATTTACAAAACACATTTAATCTCACAAAACCATGAGGTAGGTAAGGTAGGTATTACTACAGGTGAAGAAAATAGGGTTTGGGTGTCGTACGTAACTCACCCAAGTTCACATTGATAATAAGCGGTAGGATTAAAAACAAAACTTATGATCTGGCTCTCTTTTGATAAGATGTAAACACGTAATTAATAATTCCCAAGTCCTAAGATTCCAGCTCTTCCACAGGCCTCATCGTGGATCAGCCTGCAGTGATCTACCAGCGGCCATCCCTTCTCTTGGGCTAAAGCTTTTCCAGACCTGAGTTTTGCTTGAAAACTAGCGTCTTGAATACTGTCAGGTCTCTCGTCCTGACGTCCTAGCTCACTATGCAGTCTCTCCCCGAGGCTGCAGTGGAGGGAGGCCATTCTTGGTGAGCCATAGGCTAAGGAGCTTGAGCTCTATGTTGGGAGGTGAATAGGTATCACTGAGAGCTTGCACCAGTCTCTCATCTCTCGGTTTTATAACTTCTGTGATCCCAAAGGAAGGTCTACAAATACTGTTCTTTGTTTATACATTCCTCCAATTTTCATCCCACTATTTCAGGAAAAAATAAGGTTGTTCGCTGCTTTCCTTCCTTAAGTCTTTACAAATGTTTAGGGAATTTAACTTGGAATTGCCAAATCTGGGTCAGAGGCTGGTTTCAGTTATTTCCTGATTTCCTGGAGCTGAGTCCTGTGACTGTGTCCTTGGCCTGCCGGCCAGCCTTGACCTGCTAGCAAAGACGTGGGGCAGGCACAGGCGACATGCGTACCTCCTGAGGGTCTGGGGGCCTCAGAAAAGCTTGTCTTCGTAAAGTCTAGGGCTGCGTGTGGGCAGAAAGAGTGCCAACAGGTCATATCGCTGCCTTCATTCATAACCCTCCAGACCTGGAAAACCCACCAAAGTTCTGAAAACAACCTCCTCCTGGCTCAGTAAACCTCATTTTCTGCACAGCAAAGCAAAAGTAAACAATTTTGTTCTTCACTTCTCCCTTCTTTTCTATGCAAAGTTAGCCTGGAGAGGAAACCTTTCCTCCCACAGCCGAAGATTCTGACGTCACACCACTAGAGGGGCCACGAGTTCCTGAGTTGCCGGCTCCTTTGCTAAGACTACTCCATTCACGCCGGTATCAGTGCCTGAGGGACATGGGGACAAGCGGAGATGGATTTAAAATGACTGTCAGACTGTTTTAATAATATTAATATTGTGAAGCAAGAATAATAACAAGAGAAATAGCAGCTACTAATTGAATGCTTGCTTAGCGCTAGACACAGTACTGAACCTTTGACATGCATTATTTCATCAGAGAGATATTCCATTTTCCAGATCAGGCACAGAAAGGTTAAGTAACGGCCTAAGGACCTACAGCTGTTCGTGGCTGGAGAGATAACTCTCAGCCTACTTAAAGGCCCCTGGCCTCTACCAAGAGCTGCAGCTGCTGAACGATGAATGCCACTGGGGTGAACCTAGAGAATGAAGCCCTTGTGCCCATGGGCTTGTTCTAGTTAGGTCTTTTCTAGAATAGCAGCGGCTCTAGGTCAGGGGTTCTAGGCACTCAGTATGTCCAAGGTCACCCCAGAGTGGGCCCAAACTTCCTGAGCCCTGAGGTTTTCTTGCTCTGATCTCTGGGCTTCCCAGGCCACAGAATGTCTCTGAAACTCATGACTGCAGAGCTCTCCCAAGTTCGCCTCAGCAATGCTCTCAGACGGTGTTTCCCACATCCTCTTTACCCTGGGGATGTACGTCTAGGGCTGATTAGGGGTGAGAGTGTGGGAGGGGTAGGGGGAGAAACAGCCAGGCCGGGTAGGGAATTGCTTCTTAATCGCCTTTCCCTTCTTTTCTGTTGACCTCTCTCATTGCCCTTAACTCTGGTGCAACAAGATGTCTAGGACCCACCAGCCTAGAACCTCTTGGGAGACTGGTCAGCTCTGAATGGCTAGCACAGGGGCCACTTCATATTGCAGGGGAAATAAACACTACCCAGGCATCAACGCACAGCCAGCAAGTGTGCCCTCCTTGGGCACAATCAAATACAATCTGTGACGTGAAGCGGGAAGATGTACAATTAGGTGAGGTCTGCTCCCACACCCTTAGTGCTACTGTTGCAGTGACACTTGGGTGGGTGGATGGAGGGATGCAACGCTAATCTCAGAACCAAAGCAATTGGTGCTGCACCCTGAACCCAGCTCACTCCCCACCAAGCACCCAATTCAAAGTGCTCCCTGGCCGGAGGTACTGGTAAAAGGGGAGGGGAAAATCGGAGAACTACAGCCATTGGGATCTGAAGAAAACCAGAGGCTCGCTCAGGAACCAGGTGATTCATCGCTGGAACATCAGCCTTTGCTCTGCTCTTGAGAGTCCTGTAGGCACTGATGGAGCCACTGATGGATCAAGTGAGGGACACAATGAAAGGAATATGAGCACAGGACAGACACGGCTCTCTGCTCTTTCAGCTCTTTGTACTTCGGCTGGAGTGTCTGCATCTCTCAGAGCTCTCTACTGTGGCAGGGGGTGTGCTAGGCCTTCCGTCTAGGTCAAGGGGTTGTTGAACACACATTTTGTCTCCTCTTGCACATATGACTACTGTGAGAGGGGACCCTTGTGTCTGTGATTTTTAGGTTTAAAATCCAAGTGAGTCATTATATTTCTTAGATCCTTAGATTGCGTTGGCTTTGGGAAACACATTTTAAAATGTCAAGATGAGTACTGGAGTGGTTTCTGGGGGAATAATCCTTTTTTGCCTATGTTATATGAAGATTTTCTACTCTTCAGAGCCTACATTCAGAATTCAGTGTAGAGAACCAGCCAACACACACCCTGTCCGCAACCCATCCTACCCCATCCAGGGAGTTTTCCTGCGGAATAACAAAGTGCCCAAAGCCAAGTTGCAGGCAAGGTGGGACTGTGAAACCAGGGAAATTGGAGGTTACCACTTGCCCCAACGTTTCACAGTGTGATTTGGTTCCAGGTAGTGCTAGCATGGCCAAGAAGTCACCACAGCATATTACCCACAAGTCACAAATAATGCCACCTTTTTCAGGGCTATTTGAAAGACTTCCAAACAATGTAGCCCCTTCCATTCCCAGTAGGAGGATGTTCCCATAAGAAACGTAAGAATTTAGCTGATAAAACAGGTAGAGAAAATACATGAAGTAAAATCATTCTTTTTATTCCTTTGCAGATGTACAATTCAAAGTCAGGGTTTCCCCCAAATGTGGTCTGTGGGTCACCTGCAGCAGAATCACCTGGGATTCTTCTGGGTCTCACTCCAGTTAGAAAGCAGAACCTTGGAGGTGAGTCTGGAGAATGTCAGGTAATAGCTCCCTCAGATGATCCTGGGATATCGCAAAGGCTGAGAACCCCCAGGAGGAAGTAATCACCTCACAGCCTCACAAAACCTGCCACCGGGTTGATGTCATTTTCTTCCTGACTTGACAGAGTCACTCATCTTAGTTAATTCCATTCATCAAGCATTTATTGTGTGCAACATCGATGTGCTGTCAGGGATACAAGGAAGAGCAGGGCCCAGTTCTTGTCCTCACTCATCTTGTAATGGAGTCAGAAAGATCAGACAAATGCACAAATAGATATAAGGCAAGGCAGAAAATGGTGAGATCTTCCCACGAGACAGCTCTACCAAGTACCAGCAGTTCAGAGGAGAGAGTGGCCATGTCCTGCAGGGAGAACTAGGAAAGCCAGGGTTTTTGAGATGGGCCGTGAGTGATGGGTAGAATTTCACAAGTGGAGATGTTGGGTGTGTTGGGATTCTTGGAAGAGGGAACAATGTGAGGAAAGGTGGAGGGGCGGGATGCTCAGGGACCACCAACGAGTGGGTTTGACCTAGAAAGCTAGTTTAGAACCATTTCATGACTGTCTGGAATCCTGGGTAGATCAAATTTTTAATTGAAATAATTCACACGTTATAAAATTCGTCCTTTTAAAGTGTGCAATTCGGGGGTTTTAGTATATTCTCAGAGTTGTGCAACCATGGACATTATCTAATTTCAGAACATTTTCATCACCCCAAAAAGAGCTCCCACACCTACTAGCAGCCACTCCCCATCCTCCCCTCCTCCAGCACCTGGAAGCCACTAATCTACTTTCCGTCTGTTTGGACTGGGCCGATGAATTTGTATATAATTAAATAGAGAGTAGGGAGCTACTAATTATTTTAATTGAGGTACAATTTGCATATAGTGAAATGCACAGATCTTAAGTGTACAATTCAGTGAGTTCTGACAAATGTATATACTTATCTTACTAATTCCTCCAAATACAGATGTTTTCATCACCCTAGAAAGTTCTCTGTTGTCCCTTCTAGCTAAGCCCTACTCCATAAGCAACCATGGTACTGATTTCTATCATCATAACTTAGTTTTGTGTTTTCTTTTTTCTTTCTTTTTTTTTTTTTTTTTTTTTTGCGGTACGCGGGCCTCTCACTGCTGTGGCCTCTCCCATTGCGGAGCACAGGTTCTGGTCGCGCAGGCT
>NC_041215.1:78869165-78911316 GCF_002837175.3 Physeter macrocephalus
CTCTGGACGCGCAGGCTCAGCGGCCATGGCTCACGGGCCCAGCCGCTCCTCGGCACGTGGGACCTTCCCGGACCGGGGCACGAACCCGCGTCCCCTGCATCGGCAGGCGGACTCTCAACCACTGCGCCCCCAGGGAAGCCCCAATTTTGTGTTTTCTTAAACTTCGTGTAAATGGAACCACACAGTATGGACACTCTTTTGTGTCTGGCTTCTTCTGCTCAAAATAATATTTTGAAATTCATTCCTGTTGTTGGTGTGTCAGTAGTTCATTGTTTTTTAGTGCTAAAAATCATGACTATACCACATTTTGTTTATCCATGCTTCTGTCGATGGACATATGAGTTGTATCCAGTTTATAAACAACTGTGAACAAATTGTTCGTAAAAAAAAGAGGAAAATAGTTTCTCTTTGGAGGGATATATGCTTTCATTTTTTGGTGGGGAGGGTAAATACCTAGGAGTGGGATTGTAGATTAGGGAGCTAACAATTTTTTTAGAGCAAGAATGTGATCCCACCAGAAGTGAACTTTAAGAAAATAAACGCAGCAGCTGCAGGGAGGAAGAATTAGGGGTGGAAGTTAGGAAAAGCAGAATGGATGACATCCTTCATTACTGGGAATCAGAATACAGAGCACCTTGGAGAATGAATGGGTATGTGTGGACGGTGGAAACAGAAGTTTTAATGACTACTCCTCTGATATTTACCCTCCAAGGCATCCTTAGGGTCCAGGCAGTCCGACTGGCAGAATGATACACTTATTCTTGTTTGCGAGAAAGATAAAGGTTTTGGTTTCAGACAAGCAGATAGATCACTCTCCCTCAAAGCCCATTTCACCTGATAATGCGAGTGCCTGGCTTGGAGTATCAGCTGAATGAATGAACTGCTAGCAATCATTTGTTACTTGGGAAGAAGGAAAGGGCATCGGGGAGAGTGGGTGGGCTGAGGCAGAAGCTCACACACCAGAAATTAGTCCACTCGCTGGACTGGTTGATTAGATTAGTTACTTGGGTAATGAGGTGGAGAATTTTATTCACCAGAAATTCTCGTCCAGAATTGCTCCCAAGAAAATCAGTCAGAGCATGCCCCGTGATTCTTCCTCCCTTCCCCCACTCCCTGGGGAATCTCATGGAACTCCCAGACATGTTTATTCAAAGAGGATATTTATGGGCACTAGAGGCGCAGTAAGGCTGTTGAATTAGAATTTAGGAAATGTGGGTGGTTTTTTTTTTTTCCAGATGCTATACTGATTGTGAACAACTTTTTTTTTTCTTTTAGTATTTATTTATTTGGCTGCGTGGGGTCTTAGTTGTGGCATGCAGGATCTTTAGCTGAGGCATGTGGGATCTAGTTCCCTGACCAGGGATCGAACCCCAGCCCCCTGCACTGGGAGTGTGGAGTTTTAGCCACCGGACCACCAGGGAAGTCCCTGATTGTGAACAACGTTAACAACCTATTTCTTAGTTTCCTTATCTGTAAAATGGGAATAATAATAACATCTGTTTCATTTCCCTCGTAAATAAGCAAATTATAAAAATCAAAAGAGACCGTAAATGCTAAAATACTTTGAAAAAGGTATGCTCCCCATTTCCAACCAAATAACCAAACAAACTACAAAAGTTCTCAGCTCAGCTTTCAAGGTTTTCTGGGCCCCAGGGATGTAAATTGCTTCTAGTTTCTTCTCCCGCTACTCCAGCCCTGGCCTGCACAGGTCCTGTGCTTGTCCAAAGCCAGGCTCTGTGTTTGCCTCTGCTAGATTGTCCTCTTCCGCGTCCGGGCCCATGAAATCCTTCCCGGGGTCTGTCACTCACACTAACTCCTTCATAGCGTCTCCTATGACACCCTCTTATTCTGCTTGGGTGCCCCAGATTACAGCAGAAGTCACCCGTCCTGGAGATTTCGATAGAACTGACTCAAGCCAATCCCGTGGGAAGTGCCACGTCCTCCTGTCCATCTACAACTTCCTGGCGAATTACAAACTCCTGGACACCCCTGGCTCCAAGTTCCTGCTCTCCCTGAATTATAAAATTCTCTGTCTCACCTTCTGTGGCTCTTCCTTCTCCCAGTAGATATGGGACTCACCTCACCCTCCTTTTTTATAATTCCCAACACACAAAGCGCTCAGAGGAGGAGGCATTTGGTGTCATGTTTACTAGGGAGTTGGGACAAAAGGGGGAGGTTTATATGCTCGCAAACTCTACGCTATAATATTAAATCTCACACAGCCTTACTCTTAAAAGTTCTTTGGTTACCCTGCTGTAAGAATATCTCATGGGCTACTTTCCTCCACAGGGAAAGCCACTGCCATTTGGCCTGCCCCCCTCTCTCCCTCTTTCTTCCCCATTCCCTCTCTTCTTGATTCTCCTTTTCTCACCCCCAAATTCCTTTAGCCAGTACTTTGTCTCCTTCTAAACTTCAGCTTGAGGGCCTCACCTTCACCTGGCTCCAAGTTCCTGCTCTCCCTGAATTATAAAATTCTCTGTCTCACCTTCTGTGGCTCTTTCTTCTCCCAGTAGATATGGGACTCACCTCACCCTCCTTTTTTATAATTCCCAACATACAAAGCGCTCAGAGGAGGAGGCATTTGGTGTCATGTTTACTAGGGAGTTGGGACAAAAGGGGGAGGTTTATATGCTCGCAAACTCTACGCTATAATATTAAATCTCACACAGCCTTACTCTTAAAAGTTCTTTGGTTACCCTGCTGTAAGAATATCTCATGGGCTACTTTCCTCCACAGGGAAAGCCACTGCCATTTGGCCTGCCCCCCTCTCTCCCTCTTTCTTCCCCATTCCCTCTCTTCTTGATTCTCCTTTTCTCACCCCCAAATTCCTTTAGCCAGTACTTTGTCTCCTTCTAAACTTCAGCTTGAGGGCCTCACCTTCACCCCTGGAAGAGCATATCACATTTTTTTCTCAAGAGAATTTCCTCTTTAAATATATTTGCCACCTCATAAACTTTGTTTTTCTCCCTGTTACATTAACTAAAGCTGTTTATGATTATGTCTTACAGCCCCTACTGGGTTATATGCTCCTTCATGGCATTGTTTATTTCTGATCCATATTTTAAAACATTTCTCCAGAGTGTAAACCCAATGCTCGGCATGCGGTAGACCCTCATGTGTTGAATGAATGAGTGAGGGCGTGACTGGCTGACTGAATGAATGAATGCTGGTATCTTCTATGTAACTCCAGAAAAAGCAGAGTGAAGGAACAGAAGCACCGGGTTTCCATGTTGGGGTATTAATATGCTTCAGTCACCGCCAGAAGAGAGCAGCACGGGGTACAGAGAGTCCCTCTGGATGGAGCTCGTCTTGACCCTGGTGAGCAGGTGAACGCTGGGCCGGGGTCCATGCAGGCTTTGTGCTGTCCCTGTTCCCTGGGGAATGAGTATGCAGCACTGATTCTTTTCATAGATGCTGCTGACCTCTGGTTGAATGGTAACAATTTACGACCATTACCAATGAGAAGTAGAACTGCTCCTTTGACTCATGGGATCTGTCCTCTCCGTCCCATTTGTAACCCCTCAGATCAGATTTCCTTCAGTGAAATCAGAGTTGTCACAAGGAGTACAAATTCAGGGCAGAATCACAAAAGCCCTTATACCTACTGATTGGAAACATGAAACATGTATTTTATTATATATTCAAAAGCCACCTCTGCCATTCATCCTATAAAAAAGGGAGAAAGAGAAAGAAGTCTATGGCTTGAATATCAGTGAAAGAGACTATACAACAAAGAATGTGCCTTTGAAATTGTTGTTGAATTCTGCCGTTCTTTAGATCCTGAAAGTAAAAAACTGTTTGTAGAACTTTATAGTTCACTACAGAGTTCGTTCAAGAGGTGCATGATCTTTACTAAATCTTCACGATAAGCCTACACGGGAAGAATCGTCACTATTCCCATGCTAAAGATGAGGGAACTGAGACCAACAGAGGCCAGTTTTCTCAATGTCACATACCTAGCGGGTGGCAGAGCAGCAACTGGAAGCCTGTCTTCTGGCTCCAAATCTTATTTGCTTTCCATCATGCCGTGCCACCTTGCCTGCAAGAAAACTGTCCAGACCTGTTCACACACTGCACATCAGAGTTCTGGGACCTAAAAACCTAAAAGGATCACACTACCTTAAGAAAATATATAAAATCATTGGCTTAATGAGGGATGCAAATGGGCTTAGTTACCAGCGATATAGTTATACTCCTAAGAGTAAGTCACTGTATCATTTTGCTCGGCTGTATCCCAGTTTTGACCCATTACTTAGAATGAGTAAATCTGGAGTATGTAGCACCTGGTCCAAGAGAAACATACAGGGTTTCAGAAAGCTGTAAGAGAAAAAAAATAGGTGTATGCTTTCTCTCCTGCTCTGTGAACTTCTTCCCTGGCTCACTTTGTTGTAAAGGTCAGCAGAGCATATGGTTAAGATTCTATGTTTTGGAGTCTGGCTGGCTTGGGTGTGTGTCCTGAATCTAGCATCAGCTTTGGGCAAGTTACTAACTTCTCCAAGCTTTAGTTTCCTTTTCCTCATCTGCAAAATGGGAACACATCAGTTAGGTTCCTTGGTTGCAAGAGACAGAAACAGACTCACTTATGCCAAAAAGGGAAATTGACTAAATGATCTTAGTTCTCTTGCAGAATCAAAGGAAAAGTTGAGGGATCAGGCCTTGCAAAGAATAGAAACTCTACAGGTCTGAATGGCAGAAGAAACAGACATTCTTGTCAGCACTCTGGTATTAGAATGACTCCACCCTAGCCATTTTCCATGCTGGTCATTCAGGGCAGGCTTGAGTCATGTGGCCACACCTGGGTAGAGAGGAGGGGTGGGGACCTTGACTGACAGTTCCTCCAGAATCGTATGGAATGGAGCAGGGGGAGTTACTCAAAGAAAAATTGGAGTGCTGTTTTGAAAAAAGGAGAAGGCAAAATCAAGATTTACTACAGGAATAAAAAAATAGTACTTCATAGGGGCTTTTTGAGGACTAAAAGATACAATAAATTTAAAATGCTTAGCACAATATCTGGCACAGTAGGTTCTTGATGAATATGTGTTGTTGTTGGAATGGAACGGAAGTGAGTTGAGAAGGAATATGAATAACCCAAGGAGAAAAATAAATCAAAAGAGAAAAGGATCCAACAAGTGGCTTGGCAGGGCAAAGTAGAGACCTCGTTCTCCCCCGATACCATGACGACCCCTAAAATACCATGAAATCTGTGATGAATGCCTTTAATTATTGGAACATTGTATTTTGTATAAAGAATGCCAAGTACAGAGGCACCAGTAAATTCAAACAACCAGAGACTATTTCACTGACTAAACTGAATAACAGATACATAGACACATCTATATAGAAAGCAAATGGCAATAAAAGTGAGGTATAGAAGATTCATATTCAGAAAATTCAGTTTTAACCATCTAAGGAAGAGAATGAGTATTTTATAATTATTATGATGGAATCATTTAAAAATTACAGTAAAATGATTTTCACTTTTTCCTGTGTAACATGAATGAAATGTATTGGCAATTAACAATTATACTCTGATATTTCTGCATACCACACTAACTGCAATGAACATTAATATTTATGTGTTACCCACACTGTTACTGACTGGGCCAGATTTGGTCCCTAGTTTCTCATTTCTCTATTCTTAGAGACATAAATGGGAGTTGTAAGTGAGTATCTGAAGGCACATTTTCAACTGCTGTAGTTTATCATTCTTATAGTTTATATCCTGAAAGATTCATAACCATGCCAAATCAGCCCTCACTCTGGGAATGGTCTTAAACAAGTGCCAAATGTATCTGAATAATCACTCACCTTAATGGTGAAAACGTGGCTCTATTATTTCTAAAATCACAAATTAAGATTTTGAACAAAACAATGATATCTATCAATCTATCGATCTATCAATTTATCATCACCATCATCATCTATCAAATCAAATGGACACAGCTTCAGAAATTTACCCTACAACTACTTGGTATGATACTGGAGAATGGAGATCTCTTATGGTTCTCAAATCTGCTTGTAATTCTAGACATTTCTCTAGAGTCTTTGTACAAAAGAAGCAATGTGTCCCTTTTGTGGAGCTTCTCCATCAAAGTACCCCATGCTGCTGCTATCAGAACTTGCCTTTTGGGATTAAGAAATGCCTACAACATTTAAAATCAGCCCACACTTCAGAAACATATTTTGCACCCATTTCCCCCTCATTTATAAGGAAAATGATGTGGAAAAGTTTTAAAACCTCTACTTTTTTTAGAAAACAATCTTTGAATGGACCCACTGACTGGAGAACATCTTTTTAATTTTTTTTTGAAGATGAGTATTGTTGACTTGAAATGCTTTTCATAAGTGATATCATATGACATCCCTCTAAATTAGTAAATTGTGTCATTATATTTGGGAGAGGCAGGACCCAGAAATGTAGCTTTCAAGAGAGCCAAAAACAGAGGAAGATATGCTCATTTGTTATTTAAATTAGACTATGTATCCTTTGCACTTATATCTGAAATGGAGAGAATTTTCAAAAGCTTTTACTTGTCAGTTGCTTTCAAATGAATTTGTACTTGAATGATGATCTTTGTTGGGGTCCACAACACACTTGCTGTATGGGACATTTACATGTGCATAGTATTCTTAGAGAGACTAAGGTTTCCACAGCATCAAACTCATTGCACTGCTCTAGTGCATCTCTTAGAATTTGGGTCAGCCTCTCCCAATCAGACAGCGAAAAGTAACGAGGAATCATGGGCAAAGTGGTGGCAAATTAGTGGTTTGTAGATAAGTACATGCTCATCAGTACCTGAAAGTAATAGCATATGAGGTAAGCAGTAAATCAAACTCTTTAACCCTTTATTTAAGATTTTGCATGTATAGTTAATTTTTCTTTTGAATCAACTTTTTTTCTCTTGTATATGAAGAATAAATACATAAAATATCTCAAAATAAATAAAATATAAAATTTCATCTATCTTTAAAAAAAAAAGGAAAGTATCTGAGGGGATATAATATTCCCTCTGAAGAATCATGGTGCTTGCTTTTTTTTTTTTTGAGGTACGCGGGCCTCTCACTGTTTGTGGCCTCTCCTGTTGCAGTGCACAGGCTCCGGACGCGCAGGCTCAGCCGCCATGGCTCACGGGCCCAGCTGCTCCGCGGCATGCGGGATCTTCCCGGACCGGGGCACGAACCCGTGTCCCCTGCATCGGCAGGCGGACTCTCAACCACTGCGCCACCAGGGAAGCCCCATGATGCTTTCTTTAATGGAGCCTGCGCCCTAACATTTTCAGCGATCAGTACCCTCTGGCCCTATTCATAGGAAGTAAATATGTTCCCTTTCTCTTTTGTAACCTTAACATTTGATTACATCTTTAGCAAAAAGGTAGCACTGAATATGTGCTCTATTATACTACTGTTATGTGGCAATTGGTTATTCTAAGAAAAGTTTATACCAGAACAATATAAAATAGAACCAGGGCAAGAAAGGAGAATTTCGGAACTCCAACCATTGTTTCCCAAACTTGAGTTATGTTCAGACTTGTACAAAATAATTTTTAGATGATCATCAAAGTGAAAACATAAAGTTTTAAAGTTCTTTCAGAATTTCTAGACCCTATAGACTTCAGCTTGTTAAAGACTGATTTAAGCTATTCCAGGTGGATAGATTGATTCTTAGCATTATCCTTATTTTTTCCCCCTGGAAGCATCACAAGAATATCTAGGTAACCCATTCTGAAGTGAAAGTATTCTTACAGTCTGGAGTTGGCCTTTGAATCCTCATATTGCAATGTCTTTCCTTTCAATAAGTATAGTTTTCATCCTCTAGTTAGTAAACTATTCATGTAGTCTAAGATAATAATTAGGTTTCCTCAGGTTTGTCAGGTAATATATATCATATCCCATAATCTTATTTAGGGTTCCATTCTTTTTATTTAAAACAAATCTCTACCTGTTTCACTGAAACTCTCTCCCTACTTTCCACTTCCCACCTTCCAAGTAGAAGACCTCTAAACTAGACACAAGTCTAACACCTGGGCCGGCAACGGTCCAGCCGACTGTGATGCAACCCACATGCAGTCTTAGAATGTTCTTTACCGCCTATTCTTTTAATGGGGAAAAGTGAGTCCGCAAGACATATCTGTGAAGAATCAATAAGTGCTACATCAAAATGAGCCCATTGCTCTTATCTGCAAGATTGTCTCAGTAGTAGTGGATGGTTCCTGGAGCCTGGATAAAGCTGTTAGTAGGGTGTTGCTGGGCAAGGCACCCCAGAACCCTGCCTCATGCATTCTCTGCGATCCCATTGTCACTTTTATTTGCATAATTGGCCTTTTCTGAACAGCTTCTTCCCTTAGTCTGGTTATGAAAGGGTGCTTCATAGAAGCTAATGATTGCTTGATTCATGAAAACATGGATGCTTGGCCTTCTTCACTTGCATATTTAATGACTGACAGAGCAGAGGACTTTATATAACGAGGCAGTGTTATTGCCTGAGAAACATGGATCACTTTCCTCCCTGACTCTTTGTGTAACTCTTTCACGTTGGTTGGAAATGTCATCCCCTGTTTCTTTCATATGCTCGCCCGTTCTCTTCAGCTGGATATCGGTGGTCCTACCCTTCCTGGCTGTGCCTGCCAGTGAGGACACGTGTCTCTGTTCCACGAGCCGTGCTCTTGCCAGTGTCCAGTCTGCATTTCTAAGTGCTGTGAGGCCGACAACCACGCTTACTACCCTGTGGGTCCCTGTGCCATGCCTAACTGCCATGGAGCAGCCCCTGGGGTTTACTCTCCTTGTGCAGTGAGGCAGCATTTGAGGCAGAGGACATGTTCCTAGCTGAGCTACCTAGGAAACTTTTTAACCCTTCAAGCTAGCATAACTTCAGCTTCATCACATTCTGGACTTTTAACACTGGTTTCAGATTCCTGCCAGTGTCCCTAACAGCCAAAATAAGCATTTCTGATGTTCCTGTATTATTCTCCTCCTATTATATATAATCATTATTATTGCTTGGTTATGCTTAATGTTCAAAGCACTCTGTGTATGTGTCAGTGTGACTAAAATAAGTTTCAATACACGTAACCTAGCATCATCTCTGTGTTCAAGGGCCAGCTCAAGGGTTCCTTGGGAAAACACGCAACTTTGAAAAATCTGAGTGAAATAGTTAACTTTGCAGGTCAGAGTATCTGGACCCAAATCGTGGCTCCACCGCTTACTGGCTCCGTGGCCTTGGTCAAGCTTCTCAGCGCCTTCTCTGGTCGCTGAGTAGATGACCCGGACCGGGGAGGATTATATGAGATGATCATATCAAGCTCTGAGAGCAGTGTTTGTCGGGGGAAGCACTCAGTGATGTGGGTCATTACCAGCTGTGATTCTTCTGTCTTCTTAGGAAACATTGATTTCTGTATCAGACGAGTGACTTACACAGGCTTACGTAGAAAAAAATTTGTTTTTCTGAAGGGAAAAAGCCTTGGAAAAAGTGCATCACATGGAGGTTTCCTTGTGGAGATCCTGTTGCTTGTTGGGTGCCGCCCTGTATTCATAGCCCTAAAGACTGACTTCCAGCTCACCCCACAGCTGACCAGGGCAGAATGAACAGGACGGCTGTTCAGAGGTGAAATCTGTGTCAGATTCCTTTGCAGAAACAGTTTTTCCAAAAAGATACAGCAGTGGTTTTTGAAATACACAGCAAGTCTTGCTTCTTGCACTCTGGGCAGGGTTTCCACTTAACTGGAAACTGAAATTTTCTCTATCAATAGCATGCTTTGCAGCTGCCATTTTCTGGCCCCCGGTGGGTCCACATCTCATCCAGACGTAAAACCACCGGGCCAATTTCTGGCCTGGGAGGGCTGTTTCAGAGCGTGAGGGTACTGTTCTTTTAAGGGTGGCTGCCACTTGAGTGCTAGTTCATTGTTCAAAACCCCAGCTGCACTTCATTAGGGTAATGACTGCAGACCAAGAGGAAGGCTGCCTGCCAAAGGTGACTCAGTGGAGAGTGAGATGCTGCTCCGAGAGAATGCAGTTTCACAAAGAACTGCTTAACCTGGACCCTGGCTTTCATGGGCCCAGGAGGGGAATTTGATTTTCAAGTACTGTGATTGTTTTCACAGGCCCATAGAGGGGATCTTTGTCAGAGCCTAATAATTATCATAACATTTGAGTGGCCACGTAATTCCGTTCAGTTCTGCAAGTAACCAATGGTGTCAATTATGCACAGGACATGGAGCTGGGTCTTGAGGGAATTCAGAGAAACAAGACGTGGTTCAAGCCCTCTAGTAGCTTACAATTTAGTACAGAACCCAAGACAAGTATAATCACCAACTATTCAAACAAACAGTCATTGGTTTTGTCTTATGTACCAGGAAATGGGCCAGACTAGGGAAAGCAGGTGCATCAAGCCAAGTCTCTGCCCTCAAAGAATGAAAGTAAGATATGAGCCACAGGGATTCCTTTCATCGTTTTAAACTCTTTATTTTGAAATAATTTGGAACTCAGAGAAAAGATGGAAAAAGAGTACAACCTGTGTGCCCTTTACCCAGATTTCCAGTTCTTAAGATTATTACCATAGTTGCTTTATCATTCTTGTCCTGTTATTTATGTGTATGTACATATACAATTATTTATGTAATTTTAATATTTATGTGTTATGTATATATATAAAACATATATATGTTTTTTCTTCTTTCCCACATAAATCAATTGAGGATAAGTTGAAAACTTAAATAGTTCACTGTGTATTTCCTAAAAGAGAAGAACACTCTCCTACCCAATCACAGAACAACCATCAAAATCAGGAAATTAATATCGATGTAATAGTTCTATCTAATCTCTAGGACCTCATTTAAATTTCACCAATTGTCTCAATGAATGGTCTTTATAGCAGGAAAAAAATTTCTTTTCTGGTCCATTATCCAATCCAGGATAGCACATTACATTTGGTTGTCATGTTTGTTTAATCTATCTTGTTTAGTTTCCTAATTCTGGAACACTTCCTCAGTCTTTTCTTGTCTTTTGTGACCTTGGTGTTTTTGAAGCATACCGGGCAGTTATTTTGTAGCATGTTCCTCAATTTGAGTTTGTTGCTTCTTCCTGATTAGATTCATGTTATGCATTTTTTGGCAGGAATATCACCAAAGTGACATGGGTCCTCATTATATCATGGTAGAAAGGATACAATATCACTGTGTCTGATCACCGGTCAAGTGAACTCTGATCATTTGGTTATGGTGGTGTTTGCCAGGTTTCTCCACTGCAAAGTTATTATTTTTTACTTTGTAATTAATAAGTATCTTATGGGGTACTGCTTTGAAATCATGTTAATATCCTATTCCTCCACAAACTCTCAGCTTATTTTATCGTCCTTGGATGATTCTTGCCTGAATAAAATATTACTTGATAGCTGCCAAACTATGATTTTTCTAATTTCATCATTACTTCTACCTTCATTAGTTGGCTTTCTACTGAAATGAAGTGCTTTCCGTTTTCCCTCGTTTATATATTCACTCACTTGTTTATTCCTATCAGCAAGATCCACGGATTTCCATTTCATTCAATGGATCATAATCCTTCCATCATTACTTACATTGCTGCTCAAACCGTCCCATATTTGGCTAGTGAGAGCACCTTTAAGCTGGTTGCTGTGTGATCTTTAACAGGTCCCCTTACCTTTTTGAGACTTCCTTACTTTCTCGAACAGCAAAGTGTTCCAGACTGATCTTGAACTTTGCCTGCCTCAGTCATTTCTCCAAAGAGCTCTGGTTGCCCTGAGTGGAGAACAGTATTTAGAAACCCAGATCTGGGCACTAGGTATGCTCATGGAATCTAAGCCTTCTCAGTGGACAGATCTAAGAAACGTGTGCATGCTTATGCATATGTATACACACATCTGTATATATGTCTGCATCTATGTAAATATATTAAAAGTCATGAATTCACACCAATAATTTCTATTCCAATCCAACACCACAGGGCCCATTTTAGTTTTTACTCTTTCCATGTTTATAACCCCTCTCTTGAGGGAAACATCCTGCTCACATTATCTATTCATATATTCATCTGCTTATGACAGCAATCTCTTGACCCATCTACTCTGCTCTGCCTCTGCAGACCCTCTGAACCTCACCGGCCTCCTAGGCTCTGACTGCTTCCTCGGTTCCAGCCTCAGTGGCCCTGTCACTCCAAGCTAAGGGAAGGGAACTAATAAATATTTTTTAAAGAAAAGGAAAAAAAGGAAAGGCAGAGAAGAGGAAGAGGAATCACAGTTGCTCTGGTCTGAATGTTTGTGTCCCCCCAAAATTCATATGTTTCCACTCTAATGCCGAATGTGGTGTTAGGAGGTATGGACTTTGGGAGGTGATTAGGTTATGTGAGTGGAGCCTCATGAATGCGATTAGTGTTCTTATAAAAAAGATCCCGGGGGAATTCCCTGGCAGTCCAGTGGTTTGGACTCCATGCTTTCACTGCCGAGGGCATGGGTTCAATCCCTGGTCAGGGAACTAAGATCCCACGTGGCACAGCAAGGGAAAAAAGAAAAAAAAGATCCCAGGCCCACTTCCCCCTTCCATCATGTGAGGACACAGTGAGAAGGCACTGTGAACCAGAAAGTGGGCCTTTGCCGGGCATCAAACCTGTGGGCACCATGATCTTGGACTTTCAGCCTCCAGAACTGTGAAAAATAAGCGTTTGTTGTTTATAAGCCAAAGAGTCTATAGTATTTTAGTTATAGCTGCTTGAATGGACTAAGACAATAGTCTTTTTTTGTTTGTTTGTTTGTTTTTTTGTTTTGTTTTGTTTTTGTTTTTTTGCAGTACGCGGGCCTCTCACTGTTGTGGCCTCTCCCGTTGCGGAGCACAGGCTCCGGACGCGCAGGCTCAGCGGCCATGGCTCACGGGCCCAGCCGCTCCGCGGTATGTGGGATCTTCCCGGACCGGGGCACGAACCCCCGTCCCCCGCGTCGGCAGGCGGACTCTCAATCACTGCGCCACCAGGGAAGCCCTGACAATAGTCTTAATAGGAAAAATCATTGTCCAAAATTTATTCCACACTCTATCAATTCCTCTTTTATCCATAGACTCAATTACCCGCGTCGGCAGGCGGACTCTCAACCACTGCGCCACCAGGGAAGCCCTGACAATAGTCTTAATAGGAAAAATAATTGTCCAAAATTTATTCCACACTCTATCAATTCCTCTTTTATCCATAGACTCAATTATTAGATTATTGTTTGGAGATTTAATGTTTAATGTTTTAAAACCCAGAGAATTATTGTACTATTTTAATAGTATTATAAAATATTTTTGAATTCAAATTCAAAGCAAATAATGTATATAATACCTTAAAAAACACCTGTATTTTTCTCATAAAAAAGTCTTGCCTGTAGGAAATTCATTTTTCTTCTTTCTCATCCTGATTTGTTTTCCTGGTTCTTTCCTAATGACTGGTGTCAGGACCCATGTCTCGTGTGTTCTGAGTAAAAGAAGTGACGACGAGGAGTATTGCCTCCTCCACCCCTGAGTCAGGAGGTGTGTGTATGCGTGTGTGTGTGTATGCACGCCACATGCACACTAGGGTTAGTCAAGGGATAACGTGGCAGAATGACCATGTATCCACGTACCATCATGAAATAATAGATATTCAATCACTGCTTCCCCACTCCTTTCCCTTTCCAGTATATTTTCAATGGGCTGGCTTTAAACAGGAGAAATCATAGATAGTTGTCTCTGAGCAAAAAAAAAAAAAATAATATCTGATGAAAATAAAATTTATGAAAATTTCAGAAAGATGTTAAAATTGTACTCAAAAACATATTATTATTGTTTGAAATAAGCATGAGTGTGTATTGGATATGTTAGTGACTGATTCATTTTAACAAGATGTCCAGTTTTCTTTCGTTCATCCTAAGGATGGGGACTGCTCCTGGGTGGGGCTGGCCACCTCCCAGCAAGGCTTAGAGAGAATGAGTCACACCATCTGGAGAGAGAGATGTCTGGGGATTACAGTCTTTGTAGAGCAACAGGAGAAGGGCTCCTGCCTTCCTTCCTTACCCAAAGTCAAAGAAATGGGGCCTCACTAACATCTCATAAAGATCAGGGGTATCTACAAGAAGACAAGACTAGCACGTCATCCCTTGACTGGCTGACTACTTAGCTACCAGATTTGCTGATCTGCCCCATCATACCAGAGCAGAGGGAAAAAGAATCTGTAAATGTTGGCCATGCTCCTGGATGAGCATAAAAGATGGGTGCCTCATTTGCCTGGGGGCCTGAGAGTTTACCACACACTGTAGCTGATATTGGGAGCTACGGTGTTGTTGGGATCACTGCCTCATAGAGGGCAGGGAGGTGCACACATCAGGAAATGCAGCTTGAGACCCCTTTTTCGGAGTCAGCTGGTGGATCTGACTAAATATGGCAAGGGTGCTACTCGGGCTAGTTAGCTGCATGAGCCCTTGCCAGGGGCCACATGCAAGCTACCACCTGTCCACCCTAAACCCAAGACAATGGGCTGGAACAGCAGTTGTGGCCAACCAAGTAGAGGATGGAGGCAGGCCAATTAAAGAAGGAGACATCTCTGATTTTCATGCCTCCCTCACCTCCCCCCACAAACACATCTGAGGGACTGGCATCTAAAAGAAAGAGGAAGAGGGGCTGAGAGTCAGGCACACCCCCCACCCCATACTGTTTTACCCTGTGCTTAGGAAAGAGAAGGAGATGATTTAAAATCAAATTTGGAGTTGAAGTTGCATAAGAACAGAACTGGAAGAAGATTGTTTTTGTTTTAATAACCAAAAAAAGGCTAAAAGTATATGCGATCTAGCCCAGTAGTCATTAGGGGAATCCTTACCCAACAGTAAAAGGGAGGCGGGTACGGTGAACATAGTACAGTTGGTGTCAATTCTTATAAAATAAAATTCTTTAATGTTCATAAGCCAAAGAGTTGAAATTTCTCAATACACCGTTAACATGGACATCTGTTAAAAATGTTATTTCATGGGGGCTTCCCTGGTGGCGCAGTGGTTGAGAGTCCGCCTGCCGATGCAGGGGATGCGGGTTCGTGCCCCGGTCCGGGAGGATCCCACGTGCCGCGGAGCGGCTGGGCCCGTGAGCCATGGCCGCTGAGCCTGCGCGTCCGGAGCCTGTGCTCCGCAACGGGAGAGGCCACAGCAGTGAGAGGCCCGCGTAACGAAAAAAAAAAAAAAAAAAGTTATTTCAGAGTGCTGATCTGGCTTGCGAAAGGGTTTCCAAAATGCATTGAATCCAGATATCTGCTAGTAGATGCAAGAAACATGTTAGAAACCAAGCGCGATGGGAATGGAGAGGAGGGGGAGGTGACTTCCACAAGGAGACTCCTCCGGGCTCCGTTGGGAAAGTTGCCAGATTGAGCCCTGAACTGCCAGCTTCCACTCACTCTGACCAGTATAGAAAGGACATTCCTCAACTTCCTTCCTGAAGTTCAACCCAGTTCTGTACTTATTCTTTCCCTTACCCCTAGAACGCGCTTCTGCGCTAAGAACTGACACTTATCGGCCTTAGTTTGCTGGTTGGAATGCAAGAAGGCAGGGCTGGCTCTCTCTGGCTCTGTTGCTACAATGCTGCTCACTGCAGTCTCTGCATGCATTTGGGATAATATAAAGAATTAGAGCTACAGGGTGTGTCTTTTTATGTGCATACCCTTGAACATACTTCAGTTTTGGGGGGAGGGGAAGGCGTTTGGGACTTAGAGTTGGACAAATGTGAAATAAAATTCTAACTCTTCCGATCCCCAGAAAGACCTGTTAAGTTCTTTGAGCCTCAGTGTCTCAATGCAGGAACATGGGATAATGAGATTGAGGTAACAGAATTACTGGGAAGCTTAAGTGAGGTGATATATCTCAGTGCCTAGCACTACCTGCCACCTTGAGCACCTCAATAAACACAAGTTCTTTCCAACCCTTCCGCACACCCAGCATCTGGTGGGCACAACAGAAGGTGCTCAGTAATTACTTTCTAGCATGAGGTCTAGCCCTATCTCAGGGTTGCCGGGCACAATAATCCATTCCAACTAGCTTGAGTGAAAAGGGGGTTTATGGTAAAAACCCAGGAGAATCCCATGCACTGGTTTACTGCGAGCGGCTCTTGGTTTGTAGACACCCCAGACCCCAGCCCCACTTTGCCCCTGCCGGTAACAGATGCTGGTGTATGCGACCCTATCTTATGAGGATTCTCACTCCCGCTCGGATTCTGCATGACTTTGCACTTCAGTGCCCCAAAGCTAGCCTGGTCAATGTTTCAGTTCTCCCATTTCAAATTTCGTGGACGGAGAATCTTCTTGTTCAGATTTAGTCAGGATTTTGTCTCTAATCCAAGCAAGCTTGGTCAGAGTTGTAAACCTGCCAGCTGGGCCTACCTCAACGCAAGACTGCGGGGGAGAGAAAATTGCCATAGTGAAGGGTGTGCTTCGGCCGGGATAGAACTCTCATCGCCCGCACAGTCACTGTGATTGAATGGGATTCATTCTTCATACTATAACTAAGGAGACCACTCAGAGGGCGAGCCTCCTAAGCTCATACTATGAAAAAACATCATGCATACATTTTATAATCAATTAAAATTTTCTATTTAAAAAACATTTATCATTTACTATGTGCCAGGGACTATTGCAAGAGTTCTACAAATATTAACTCATGCAATCTTATAACCGGCTGAATGACTCCGAATTTTACAAATGTTATTAAAGGCACAGAGAGGTAGAGTGATTTGCCCAAGGACACACAGCTAGTTGGCAGCAGAGCCAAGATTTGAACTCAGGCAGTTTGGTGTGCAGAGTCCACACTCCAGACCAGGATATGATGCTACAGCTCACACTAAGGCAGCCAACAAATGCTCTGAGAGGCTGCCTCTCTGACCAAAGATGCCAGCATATTTACTTATGACCTAATGACTTGAGGGTATTACAATGCGTGACCATCCTCTTCAGCATATGCAGAGGTGACACACTGGAGGCTGATGCCCACCTCCCCCTGTCTTTTATCCTTGTCTGCGTCAATGGCTGTTAGTGGGAGCTATGCATCTCACTTCATATTACCTTGAAAGGGTTACACATGCTAATGGTTCGGTTTTACACTCGTGTTTTTAAAGCCCTTTCACCTCAGGAATATTTTCCACTTTCTAACAACACTTTAAATTCCATTTCTATTACTTGAACATCAGGCACAATTATGCCATTTTGAGTTTCTTCTTTGCAATTAATGCAATCATATGACACATCACTAATGCCAACCAGGAGTCTTATCGCAAAATAGTATAAATTATCATATTTCTACATACATTGCAAATGTCTTATCAACATTTTAATCCTGTATATATTTTTATTAAAAAACACTCTCTGTGCTGGATTTCTGAAACTGTTACTAGCAGCCAAACTAGATCAGTTTACATGGCTGCCTCTTTCACAGAGGGAAAGACTGATTGAAATTGGCAACTTAAATCAGGTTGCATGAGATTTCTTAGCCAATCAAAGAAGTTCTTTGAGCTGCCAAAATTCTTCATTAGACTATAAGGCCATTTTTTTGTATATCTATCTATAAATATATAGATATACAGATGTGTAATGTCTATAAGGCCATTTTTCATGTAGATAATATTATATATCAATGTATAGATATGCACAATGAATTATTTTATATGCAAGTTCTGGTACTTAGTAATCAGAATATTGGGTTAATTCTTTAGACAATGATTTGTAAAAGGCATTGGTCAAAAGTGGCCCAAGTACCTCAGATCACTGATTGTGCTTTGGTTTGATTTATACAAAAATGGGTATATAATCATAAAACTTGTTCCAGAGAATCAGTGTAATTTTAACTTGGGTAAGTCACAATTCCTCTACTTCAAATCTTCTGTTCTGCTAAATAAGCATAAAAATATCTCCCTAGGTACGAGGTAGTGGAGAAAGTAACACCGAAGTATCGGCTCCTTCCTTCACATTCAGCTCTGTCTCAGTGTCCTCTCTTTTTTTTGGTGCCCCCCTTCCCTCTGATGAGACACCCCTTCCTTAACTCTGATCCTACATGTAGCCGGGTGATCCAGCAAACATTTAATGGATGGGGTAACCTGCTGAACACTTAACCTGTGATTTACTATTTCCCATTTTGCAAGAAGATACCAGAAATTACCTCCTGCTCAGCCTTTGGACTACAGACTCACAGGGAAGAATGGAAGGTATTTCCCAGTATCTTCCCCTCCCCTCCTCAAGTAGGAAGGGTAAACAGGACTTTTTATTTCTACGGTTGAAGCCCTTCCTGTAAGCCACTGAGCTCTCTTCTATTATTGTAGAAAGGGTCCGCAAAACATGGGTTTGGTTCAGAAAATAAGAAGGGGGAAAAGGAGGAGAGGGAAAGAAAAGAGAGCGGGCTCTGAGCCTGCTGGCTAAGTCATATGGGAATCATTTCCAGGGTTGTTACATGGTCTAGGATGTGCTGGGGCTCATGAACCAGGAAAAGATTTCTGAGGGGGCATCAGGCAAATGTCCCAGGGGCACTGGTCAGACAAGTGGAACCATCCCCAAACTGAAGCCCAGGAGCGCTCACCAGGAATTCTGTCCCATCGTGTGAGTAGGATTCTTTTTTTTTTTTTTTGTGGTACATGGGCCTCTCATGGGCCTCACTGCTGTGGCCTCTCCCGTTGCGGAGCACAGGCTCCGGATGTGCATGGCTCACGGGCCCAGCCACTCCGCGGCATATGGGATCTTCCCAGACCGGGGCACGAACCCATGTCCTCTGCATCGGCAGGTGGACTCTCAACCACTGCGCCACCAGGGAAGCCCAGTGAGTAGGATTCTTGCTGTCCCTTTACTGGAGGGTCTTTGTCTACTATCCTTCTAGTCACATTCTTACATTTCAAGATCCCTCTGGAAAATTTCCTACTTGCACAATAGCAAGTACCCCGGGCAGGGCCAGCTTCATGAATGTACCACTTGTACAGAACCCACAGCTCAGAAGGGTCCCATACTTGGTGTAATGCCCTGCTGTCACCATCTTGAAATTCTTAATAGTTTTATCTTTGGGATTGTGTTCTGTAAGTGAAGTCCAATGGGACAGGGAACATGTGTGGGAGCAGAGAAGATATCTCAATATGCACGTCCACTGTTCATTGATGCCCAGCTCACATGTAGCACCCGCTATGTTCCACGAGCATGGAATTTCAAAGACCCATGGGGCATGAGACTCAAAAGAAGAGTACAAAGTAAGAGAGTTACATCTGTGACTGAGTAAAATGGAGGTGCTGACATCCCTAAGACACTACACTTTCTATGTGAATCAGAGCTTGCTTCCAACAGAGAAAGAAGGAAATGGTATCCTAAGAAACACAAGTGGCATTCTATCTTACCCATGCTACTTCTCTGCATTAGATAACCACTTACGCTGAAAATGATGAGGTTGAAGGAAAGAGAAAGATAGGGCAACACGTAATTCTTTTTCCTTTCAGTCCTCCCTTACTTACTCGTTCTGTAAGCTGAAGATAGAAAGTGTTGGTGGAATGTGCGTGTATCAAGAAAGAAGCAAAATAAAAAGCGTTGAGGTCGTTTTTTGCAGCATTTCCACTGCTCTGATAAGAATGAAATACATATGCATGTATGAGCTAGGAAATACAAATTGTGCCATTTTAATGATTCCACATGCAAGTTAAACGTTCTTATATTTGCATTTAAAAGTGGAAATGCACAATATAAAGATGAACGGTAAAATTCATGCCAATAATTTGGAATTTTAATTTTTCTTTCCTTAGAGTGACAAAAACACCATAACAAATCAAGAGAAAGAGGCCATAGAAGAAAGGAAAAATCTATATTTAAGCATTCTTAACAGTATTTTTATTTTGAACTGGACTGCACAAATTATGGACAAGGAACCCTGCATTTTCATTTGCACTGTGACCTGCAAATTATGTAGCCATCTCTGACCCTAGGGTCCCTCCAAGGCACCCCACTGGGTTGGCAGGGACGTGAGTACTGGTATTTGGGAGACAGGCTGGCATGCCAGGGCACTCTGAATTGGGGTCAGAGGGAAGTAGACACAGTCCCCTGCTAAAAGGGCAAGTCTTCCTTACCAAGAGAAAGGATTTGAACAAGACAGGGAACTTGATAGAGTGAATGGGATGGAGATTCAAAGATATTTACCCAGGGCCAAAAATGACCATGGTGAGGGATTTGTGCTCTTGAAGACTTGTGAATGACCAGCCTAGGCTGCAAGGTTAAGGTTTTGATGCTGAAGCTGCTGTGTCTCCCCAGGTCAGAGCTGGTCGGAAGTTTGGACAGCACCTGATGCTGATGTGAAGGCTTGCTCAGGCCTAGGACAACCAGAGCATTGTGGGCTGGGAGGGATATCCCTGGGGATTACCTAGCCCAGCTTTTTCTCTTATACACTGGGAAACCATGACTCTGAGTTTAATGTGGAGGAAACCAAAGCTCTACCTAGTTTTCTTTCTTTTTTTTTTTAAGTAAATAAATTTATTTATTTTTATTTTTGGCTGTGTTGGGCCTTTGTTGCTGCGTGCAGCCTTTCTCTAGTTGCGGCCAGCGGGGGCTCCTCTTCGTTGCGGTGCGCGGGCTTCTCATTGTGGTGGATTCTCTTGTTGTGGAGCCCGGGCTCTAGAGCGCAGGCTTAGTAGTTGTGGCGCGCAGGCTTAGTTGCTCGGCAGCATGTGGGATTTTTCCGGACCAGGGCTTGAACCCGTGTCCCCTGCATTGGCAGGAGGATTCTTAACCACTGAGCCACCAGGGAAGTCTCTTTACCCAGTTTTATTTCTAAGTAGTTGTGCAAACTTGGGCAAGCCACCTACTCATTCCAAGTCTCTATTTTCTTAACTTTAAATTGAAGAGGTTAAATTATAAGTCCTCAAAGGAGACTGGTCTATTTTGAAGAGCCTAATATTTAAATGTGTCACACTGACCCCAGGTATTTGTATTCATTTAAGTCTTACTCTAAATGGCATATTATGCCATTGAAATTGGACATGAATATCTATGCTGCTTCTTTATTAAACTCTTCTTTAAGATAAAAGGCATACTTGATAGGATTGTGTGCTGAGAGTTCTGAAACTTTGTGCTCTATTTCATGGAAAAATCCAGATATTACCCAAGTTCGGTTTGTGGTATTTTGTCTGTAATTTGCTCTATAGGACCAAATAATGAAAAACTGTGAACCAACCCTATAAACTTAAACTTATAAGTAATATTTTATGCAGATGATATTTATATTTATTATTATGCTTTCTTAACTCAGGAGAATAGGAAACCATTAACTAATTTCTGCAGGAAGTGAGGTGATGGTAGTGATTTTGGTCAAATACCAGCAGCATTAGGGATTCTGTTAGTCTCTTTGGGAAACCTAATAACGAACTTTATAGACCATTCATCTGATGTGCCATGGTGGGGGCGAAGGAGCAGGTCTGGAATGCAAGGTTAATTTGTGTAATCGGCCAATTAATAACTATCACTTTTATGGTCAAAAAAAGAAGGAAATGGGCTGGAGGTGTGAAGGAGCTTTGTCAGAGGTTGAATTGGTACTTCCAAGGTGTCCATCTTTGTCCCTGGCCAACAAATAACACTTCAGGCAGTATGTCATGCCACCAAAGCTCACTCCTGAGCCTTGACCATTTGTCTCAGTTTGGGATTTGGTTTTGCCCTGAGATCATGGCTTTTTGACCTGTTAGACTCCTGATTTATTTGGAAGCTGTGGCTCTGTCTCTTTCTGCATGTGCATAAACACACCTTGACCCAGTTGTGGTTTCCAACAAGGTTGAACCAGTGCACCCAGAGCTGACAGAATGATCATCTTTACAGTCCTTGCAAACCCTAGACATAGAAATGTATAAATGTGAAGTTCCCCACCTTTATTATCCTTGTCTAAAGGCTTTTCTCATGGAAAAAATAATTGGCAAACGTTCAATTTTTCTATTTAAGTTCTTTTTTTAAAAAAAATAAAATCAAGATTTAAAGTATGCAATGATCTGGTGCACAGTGGTTTATAACGCACATATGAGTTAATTTTCAAAAGTGGTCTTGAATGTCAGTACTTATTACACTGTACAGATTAAAGCCGTACTCAGTGAAGAAATTATCCCCATTTGATATTTGTTTTTTACATTCCCAAACATTTCTCTTTCTTTCTTTTTCTTCTTTTTGTAAAAATAAGATCTGGACCATCCACTAGGATTAGC
The DNA here is from genome assembly GCF_002837175.3 of Physeter macrocephalus. Classification (NCBI taxonomy): domain Eukaryota; kingdom Metazoa; phylum Chordata; class Mammalia; order Artiodactyla; family Physeteridae; genus Physeter; species Physeter macrocephalus. The sequence goes on from NC_041215.1 coordinate 78,891,350, forward strand.
AGATTGAGCTCCATGATTGGAAGGAGACACCAGAAAGACAAAGACCATAGGGCATCTAGAAGAGGTGAAGTTGCAGGCACGGTGGTCTGTCTGTGAGGGGCGATGGAGGATCACAGCTTCCTCACCATCACCTCCTGACCTAGACTCCCTGTCAACCCCCTGCAGCCTTTGTTCCGGGACTCATCCACAGACTCTTTTTCTTGCACCTGCTCAGTATTGACTTCTTGTCCTGCTGCTAAGCTGACCTGGGATTTTGCCCTGACTGCTCCGAACCACCCCCCCCCACTTTTTTTTTAACTCTGGACACTGCTTTAGCATCAAGCCCTCAGCTCCACCAGCCTCCAGGTCTGGCTTGTTACTAGTTTGGGTTTCACTCAGTTCTTGCCTGTTCTGTGATATTCTAGTTACTAGAACTGGAGAGAGTCTCCATTTTTCTCTCTACTGATAGCCTTTCCTTCTCAAATCATGGATAATAGTGTTAGTGGCAGTAGGGAATATTGGAGGAAAACATTGTGTTTGGTTTCCTGGAGTCATTCTCCCTGGAACATACTTCTTAGATGAATTTTAATTGCTGGGAGAAATTCCTTTTTTTACCCTATAAAGCTCTCATAAGTCTACTATACTTTGGTTTCATTTAAAAATGAGTTTTCGGGGCTTCCCTGGTGGCGCAGTGGTTGCGCGTCCGCCTGCCGATGCAGCGGAACCGGGTTCGCGCCCCGGTCTGGGAGGATCCCACATTGGGCCTGCGCGTCCGGAGCCTGTGCTCCGCAACGGGAGAGGCCACAGCAAGGGGAGGTCTGCATACCACAAAAAAAAAAAAAAAAAAAAAAAAAAAAAAAAAAAAGAGTTTTCATTGGCTCTACTGTGAAATGAGTGAAGGTTAAAGGCAAATCAAGTCAAGGAATTCTAAAGAAATAAATGAATAAACGAATGAAAAAAACACTTTGTACTAAGTACAGAAATGTTATGCTAGTAAAGCTACAATTAAGTTAAATATATAAATGATATTATGTGTCTGTTTTGTCAAATATTATAAATCAAAAACATAGTTGAATTTAATAGGTATTGGCAGGAAATTCTCCTTTTTTTATGAATCGCTTTTTGTATAAGTATGAAAATAGATCAGTATCTCCCAGGGTGGAAAAGGTATATTTATGATCCATTATAGTATTTAAGAGCATGGTGTCAGGAGTTGAAACCCTGGGTTCTGAACCTGGCTCTGCCACTTATTAGCCATGGGCCTTGGGCAAATGTCCCCAACTGGAAAATGGAAATAGTAGCAGTACTGACCTCGCAGGGCTGTTACGAGTTTTAAATGAATTAATGTATAAAGTGCTTAGTTCTATGCCTTGCATATAGTAATTACTTAAAAATATCAACTATCACCATCATTATTATTACATATGCGATGAAAAAGAATATAGAGAAACTCTGGAAGAGTTTTTTTTAAGTAATGGGAAGGTTTTGGGAGATGAAGAAGAGGAAAATATCAGAGTAAAATGGAAGAAATAGAGTATTTCTGTTTGGTTTCCGAAGTTCACACATAATTTCAAAGATTGAAATTATTTAAAATATTTTCCTCTGGCCCAGCATAGAGTGCTGTCGCATTCACTGGGCATCTTACTCTATGAAGATTATAATTACTATCAAGTTGGTATTAAACCAAGCAAATGAGCCTGACCCAGCAGCCAGACATTGATTTTCAATATCTTCATGTTCTAAAAAAAAGCCCCCTAATTTATGGTAATTTAATATGTGCATGGTGCTTCAGATATTCTATTAAACCAGTGAAGTCAAAACCCTAAAGTTTCAAGCATTCTCAGATATCAGTTGCATCAGCCAGCCTAGGGCAATGGCTGAGAGGTGGAGGAGGGAGGGAAAGAAAAAGAAGAGAATACTTTATAATAGGGGGCTATCATTTCCTTTGCCATATTTTGGTTTCTTTAAATTTGTTCAGTTACATTTAAGTCCCCAAGAGCCACAAAAATTATGTCGAACAATAGCAGGGATTTGTGAAAAGGTTCCTTAGATAACATTTGAAAACCACAAGCAGCCCTTGAACCTTTTTGCATCCAGTACATGACAGGCTTTGTGAGCTGCAGCCACCTGCAAGAGTTCTAAAATAGATGCTTTCACAAAACAGAGAATTCTCAGAATTGTTGTGTTAATATCATTGTCTTAATTACTTGACATCTGACCTAAGTAGCGGTAACAAGATGATTTCGGCCAAAGTGAAAGGGACAGTTGAGGCCATCATTCACATATTTTTTGGCCACAGAAAAAGAAGAAAAGCACGGCTATTGAGGAAAAAACATCTTATGGTATCAGACAGATTGTCTACCCAGCTGAAGTTCACTAAATAATTACTTAATCCACCACTTCACTTTTCCTTTGTATATCGGCTTAGATTTTCAACAATACAAAGAATTTACTTACCATTTACATTTACCATTTGGGGTGAGAAGACGATAGTTTGGGTAGGGGGTGTGGAATCTTCAAAGGAAAATGTATATTATAGTGATTTTGTTTATTGAGATTTTTTAAAGCATGAAACAAAACATATAGAAATAAATATTGGTTAAAAAAAAGCACTTAGAAGCCCTGAGGTGGAGAAAAACTGCAAATAATGGAAACTTCATGAGAAGATAGAAATGATAAGTCTGAAATTCAAGTTAAATCAGTAACTTCTACTAATCCAACCAAGGTTCCCTCTGAGGGTCACATCCCATCTGCTTATTTTCCAGCCCAAGACAAGATTTTATTTCCTATTTGTCTTTCTCTTTTTTCAAACTGTCAACACTGCAAAGCCATACAGCTGTGGGTAAAGCAGCTGTGTGATATTCTGCCTTCCACATCGTCAACCAAATTGTCTGCTCAGTTTTTCTTTATTACTGGTACTGATGGGATAGAATGCCAAGGGCTGAGGGCTGACTTATATCCATTAACTCTGTGCTTCTCAGGTCCTCTCTTTGGGACCTCTCTTTTCGCTAATCTTTCCCTCCCCTCATATTCTTTTAGCCTTTTTTCTCTGCCTTTTTTTTTTTCCGAGTCATAGAAAGATCATGTTCATGATACGGTTTTGATCCCTGATTATTTCCTTAATAAGTAGCAATAAGTTACTGTAGCGATGCACTTAAATATTCCCCTTCCTTTTTTGGATGGCTGTGTAGTACTACTGCATGGAAGAATCACACTCCATTTAACTATTTTCATAATTAACCGTGAACAATTGCATGATGACTATCTATATACAAATCTTTATCTTCATCTCTGATTCTTTTCATCAGGATGCCCAGAAGTGGCATCGCTGGGTGAAAGGCTATGTGTTTTTAAAGGGTTTCTGCTGCATTATGCCAAGCTGCTTTCCTTTCTGGGTCTATGAGGGTAGGAGAGTCCAAGCCATTTTTAGTACATCCCATGTGGGAGAGAAATGTGCCTTCTTTCTCTTCTCGGTGTGACATACGGGCCACGTCAGACCTCAGAGCAGCCTTTGCCAGCCGTACCTGGCGTAAGCATCCTCCAGGGTGTTGGTTACCAATATGGATGTCTTGTGCCCTCGCCTAGAGATTGGACTCAGATTCTGCGCATTAGCGGGCTCCCTGGGGCATGCTTACAGCAGGGACGCAGGAGAAATGCTCCTTGAGAGGTGGAGTGAGTGGAGTGGGAGAGGAATAGCAAATGGTGTAAGGCACTTAGGCTTGTGCCTCTGAGGCAGAAACTTTGAACGAAATATCGGTATAGTGTTTGTTTCAGAGTTCTGTAAGGCCGGACCCAAAGAGATGCTGGGAGGGAGAAGAGGTATGGTGAGAAAAGGGGTGATGTTGAAGGCATGCAAGAAAGGCAAAGTCAATGTGAGGTAATAGTGCAGGAAGGCTTCCTGGAGGAGGTGAGCCGAGCTGGCTGACAGCTTGCCTAAGGATTATTCTCCAGTTGTTAAGAGTTCGCACATTTGAAATTTCTCCAACACTGCAAATTCTTATTTTGGGCAAAGGCTGTGTGTGTACGTGTGTGCATATTCCCATATATGTATACACATGAATACATTTGCTTTGCCCTAATATCTCATATGTATAAATTGTATGACCTCATTAGATAAGAAATACATGAATACATTTCTCCTATAAAACCTTAAAGCATTGCAGATAAGTCTAAAATTATCTTTAGCTATAATTACCCAACATACACCTCCCACTCCCTGAAGTGACCATTGCCATCAGCTAGGTATATATTTATATACTAGCAGAATTTTTCTGTACACTTACATCCACACATATGCCTGTATAAAGTATACAGAATAGTTGTAGTGTGGGCACACTCTTTTGCAACTTGCGGGGGGACAGGGGTGGTGTGGCAGCATTTTGGCCCATTCTAACTTATTTTAGCGTTTTTTGGATTTCAAATTAATTTTATTTTTTGCATCTTTATTGGAGTATAATTGCCTTAAAATGTTGTGTTAGTTTCTGCTTTACAACAAAGTGAATCGGCTATAGGTATACATATATCCCCATATCCCCTCCCTCTTGCGTCTCCCTCCCACCCTCCCTCTCCCACCCCTCTAGGTGGTCACAAAGCACAGAGCTGATCTCCCTGTGCTATGCGGCTGCTTCCCACTAGCTAGCTATTCTACGTTTGGTAGTGCATATATGTCCATGCCACTCTCTCACTTCGTCCCAGCTTACCCTCCCCTCCACCCTCCGCCCCCAGGTCCTCAAGTCTGTTCTCTATGTCTGCATCTTTATTCCAATTAATTTTTACCTGCACAGCTAATATGACAGTGCGATCTCCTTATAAATAAATTTTTAAAAAAGAAAGAAGTTGCAGATAAAGCTACATTTTTCTTTGCCCATCTCCTCAATCCTGCTCCCCTCTTCTCCTTTCTAGAGGTAAATCCTGTTATCACTTTGGAGGGCATCCTTGACAATGGTTGTATTTTATACCTTCTCTGTATCTCCCTTCATTCCTCAACATCTAACTGAAATCGTTGCAGTTGTAGAGTCTTAGAACCAAAAGGACATTTTACAGATTATCTGGTCTTGCCTTTCATTGTATAGATATAGAAATAATAATGGATCAAATGCCTGGTCTCAGGTCTCACTAATTCCCTCTGCCTTGGTTTTTATGACCCTTAGCCAGTTTGCTCCTCACTTTACCAGCTCGTGTTACTTCTAGCACGTTCCACGCTTACCGTTTAAATTGAAAACATCCTTAGTAGCAACTTCATTTGCAAGGAGTCTGTGAAATTTTCTCTTTTACCAAGACGTAGGCTTTGGGGAGGGAAAAATTAGACCACCAATGTCAAATCTGAGCTATGTCAGAGCTGTGCTTCCTGTGACTTAAGCAGCTGAGGGCACCAGGAAGAGTATGGCCTGTTAGTTTGACTTCTGATACTGCGGGTGAAGGGAGGCCTTGGCCCCAACTCTCTGAATCCCTCAGTGGGGCCAGATTCTCATTTTGAGGCCAACCGTTTGAAGACCAGCTCCCATCTTTTGGTTTTCTAACGATGTCAGAGGCAGAAAGAGCACAGCTTGACTCTTGAATTCCAGGTTTAGTCCATTGCAGGGATAAGCAGAAAGAAAGAAAGAAAGAAAAAAAAAAAAGAACAGAAAGAAAAGGGGAAAAAAACCCTCTGGCTCACAAAGTAAGAGTCTTTGAAGTGAAAGTTGTGCAGAGAGTAAAGGTGAAGGCCACAACGCCATCTCTAGAGCCGCGATTCAGACCACAAGGGCACTCCCACTCTGCAACGGACAGTCAAGAGATCTCATGTTCCTTAAGTAACACATGCCTCAAGTGTCAGCGGGAGGCACCTGCACCGCCCCTACCTGAAGATGCCCATTTACAGAAAAACTTCCAGCCGTGGGATTCATACCAGGGACACGCTGGCAATTGTGTTTCTTTTCAAATCGGCCTCTGTCTGTCATACCTATGTAGTTACAAAATCAAAAGGGATAATAAAGTCCAATTGTATATTCACAGTTTGATATTTCTATTGACAGGGCTCACACACAAAACACCATTTCAGGAAACTCTGATTCTGTGTCCCTCTACGAAAGGCACTGAAAAGCTCTCCTGTGTTGCAAATCCCCACCCAACAATCCCTCTAATTCTGAATCTATAAAGTGTCCCCATCGAGGTTCAAAGGTGTCAAATTGGGCCTCCTCTCCCCAGGTTCTGTTTGTGATTTTAAAAAATCCCTCTGATGGTGAAGTAAAAAGGAAACCACCGAGACCAATCCACAACTGAGTTAAAAATCCCAGCTCCTCAGTAGAGAAGAGCAGTTAACCCAAGCGTCACCACACCCTGGAGGGGGACTGGAGCTGCTGCGCCCTCTGAGGCCTTGGGCAGACCAGGAACGACCCTCATATCTGCCCCACGAACGTCTCCTCGCCCACAGGAGTCCGTATCAACCCTGAATAGCTCTCTTGTTTTCAAGATGTCAATATATTTCACCGCCATGGAAATATTCTTCAGGGCCTCCTAGAAAACCATCATGCAGGTGCCTCTAATTTTTAGAGATTTTTTTCTTGGAAAAGAGGTGTGTGTGCTTGGCTGGATTCAAAACCAGCAAGTCTGTTCTTATAACAGTGTATGGGACTAGGCTTACGCAAGAGCAGAGCACATCTGAATGCAAAAATTAAATGGAGGAATGGGAGGAGGGGAACAGGTGCTCTTTTATAAAGGCTAAATTCCATATTTACCAAACTGATTTGCATGAGGCATATTTTCAATGAAAATATTGCTACTCATTTTGCTGCATTTATGCAACAGAAACATAAGGATGGAGCTGAAGAGGGACGCGGTTCTCAAGCTGTCTTCTTGTACCTACCCTTCAGCCAACAGTTAAATGGCACTTTTGGGAGATTAGCTCTTAGAACTTCTGGCCTCCTACTACCAAGAGAGCAGAACTTCGGGTTTCCTCTAACCCTAGGGTACAGCCTCAGAGTCAAGAGTTAGAAGAAGAAGTTAGAAGAAGTTAGAGGTCATTCACTCCATTGACCTTCACCAAGTGAGAATACCTAAATTATCTCAAGACAAGAATTCTAAGTTAATTCCATGCTTTCTCTTAGTAATCCAAGCCAGTGTTAAGTCTTAGGACCAAGAATGTCTTCCTCTGCTTTAAATATTTTACTTATGCTTTACTTCCTCTTCATGTAAACCCCAAATGAAAAAGGGCTGTCAGCCACATAGGTTATCTTACTTACATTCTTAAATCAACTGTATGACATGGGTACTATTACCTCCCCATTTTACAGATAAAGAAACGGAGGTAGAGAGACATGAAGAAACTGGGAGGAGGTCACCCAACATGGTAGACCCAAGATTTAAATCCATGCATCTGACTCCCAAGTCTATGGTGGTTCACTTCACCACCACAAGATGCTACGGGGCAATTTCAGGTATGGTCAAACTGCAGGTATGGAGTTACTGAGAATGCACTAAGGAAGCTTCAGAGAAATGGAACCCAACCAGAAATGAGAGGTAGAAATTGGAATAAAGTAAGGTGAGCAATTGGCTGACGGTAGATGCTGGAGCAATGGCTGGCACAGTGCCCATGCAAATAGACACAGGCTCACTTACAGGTGGGCCGGTGGTGGGCAGGTTCCAATGAGCAAGGCAGTCTCTTTGGTATTTATAGTGTTCCCCAGAGTGGGCTCCAATAGGGCATATCCAATAGACTTGTCTCACTGGGGGACTCCCCTGGGTCACTATGAAGTTTCTACTTATCTTTGAGAGTTTGCTCTGAAAAGGTCTTGTAGAGCATCTTGCAGAGAAGTGAAGTTTCCAGAATGCTTCACCCTTTCTTTGTTGGAATCAGACAAACTTAGAACCAGTTCAGGCTTCCTGTGGATCTTCTCCTTAGGGAAGATCCTAAGGAAATCGTCCTGGATTTCCTTCTCCTTAGGGACCCAACGTCTTCAGATACAGCCTCAGGTTTCAGGAGGAGGGTAGAGGCCACACCTGCTGATGCTGGAGAGAGCACCCAAGGCAATGCCTCTTCCTGGCCTGCAGCCGATGTGAAAACACACAAGATTGCTGCACGCACACCCTGGAAGAAGCTGACAGCCTCGGTGTTGGTGTCTGAGGCCAAAGAGAGTGTTTACTCCTCACTGCTCAATGGGTTTGAAATAAGCAGCTCTTCTTTCCCAATAGCTATTGAATCATCTAGTTTACCCTACACTTCCCTGTAAATAGTTGTGCAAACTCCATACTGGGTTGCATTTGCTTGGGTAAATGTCTTATTTCATCCTACATCTTGGCCGTCCAGTATTTCTGTTTATATAAGTACCCAAGCTTCAAATGGGTGAAACAGACATTAGGCAGAATCAGAGCTTTCAAGACCACCCTACACTGGCCTCTCACACTCCCCATGAACGTCCTTGGACCCGCAGTAGATTACACTCTGGCATTTCCATACTGAATCTGTCTCCACCTGAGGAAGTCTATTGGGAAAATGATCTATGTTTAGAAATTAACGTCTCAAGGAAGATTTAATCCCTCACTGGGGAAAAACCAAGCAGGTAAAATCTGGGTTCTCCAACTCTCCATGTTCTATGGCAAACACAGTTTTAATTCTTTCTATAAAATTTGTTTTTTTAAAAAAGCAGTACTTCAGGGCTTCCCTGGTGGCGCAGTGGTTGAGAGTCCGCCTGCCAATGCAGGGGACACGGGTTCGCGCCCCAGTCCGGGAAGATCCCACATGCCGCGGAGCGGCTGGGCCCGTGAGCCACGGCCGCTGAGCCTGCGCGTCCGGAGCCTGTGCTCCGCAACGGGAGAGGCCACAACAGTGAGAGGCCCGCGTACCGCCAAAAAAAAAAAAAAAAAAGCAGTACTTCACGTGGTGGATACCCAATTCTTCAGTCTCTGAAGAGAATCTCTTGTTCTCTCCAGCCTTCCTCAGAGGGACCCCAATTTCCATGACCTACATAGCACATGTTGTGATCTGTTTTTACTGTTGTTATCTGATGGTTTGTCTGTTTGTTTCTTAGTGAAGGGCTGGTGGGTAGAGGAAGATCATATATGTCCAAATAAAAATTTTGAAGACTGAAACACAATTCAAGTGTCTCCCTCCCAGTGACGCTCAGGCACTAGTGCATCATGGCAATGGCAAGCCCAGTTTTCACATTGGTCCTTTTGGAGAGAGTCTCTGCATGTATAAGTGTATGATGTGTGTATATGCACAGAGATAAATGTTTTACACTAATGGAAGCATACTCTACACACTTCAGCATAATGGTAAAGAGCACATGCTCTGGACTCTGGAGTTGGTGTCTGAATCCTGGCTCTGCTGTATGACTTTGGGCAAGTTACTTAACCTCTCTGAGTCTCAGTTTCTTCATCACTGAAACAGGGATATTAATAGTGCCTACTACATATGATTTAATGATTAAATTAATTAATTAATAGAGGTGGAGGATTTAGAGCAGTGCCTGCAACATAAATAGTAACTTTTTTTTGGTTTATCACTTAACTACAGATCTTAGAACTTCTATATTTGTTTAGATGTGGCTCTTTGTTTCTAGTGGCTGAATAGTGTTCTATTGTATGAAAATACAGAAATGTATTTAACTAGTATTTAATTAATTTTTATTTAACTTTTATTTAATATTTATTTAAATTTACTCAATTTTTATTTAAATTTTATTTAATATGTAACTAATATTTGAACAATATTTAACTCCTAATGGTCATTTAGATTGTTTCCAGTCATTTGCTATTATAAACAGTGCTACCACAAGTAATCACTGTACCTACATCCTAAAAGGAAAAAGAATTCCTAAAAGTATAATTGCTGAGTCTATTTTGCACAAGCTGACCTTCAAAAACTTTCTTTTAACTTATATTCTCAGAAACAATGTCCAGGGCTCTTGCCTGTGACACTTCTCAATCTTAACCAATCCAAGAGGTGAAAAACGGTCTCCTGGAGTTTACATTTCTTTTACAATGAGTGAAACTGGGCATTTTTCAAGCACCACGCCCATTTTCCTATGGGGTTGTTGGTCTTTTTCTCATTGAGCAGTCTGTTTTTTCAACCAGAGATCTTTTCTGAGAGCGACTGGATCTGCCTCCTGGTTGATCTCACTTAAAGTCTCATTAGCCTGTGCAGAAAGGTTTCCACTATGGTCATTTTATTCAGAATGTTCACAGTACAAATTTGATCCCTGCAAGGATCCGTTAGCACTCATGCAACCTGATCTACTGTGCTGGGGAATGAGAGTTTATTGCATCATAAAAGTCTACCCTTCACTTGTGTTAGGCAATTATTGACATTTTTATGAGCTCTTCCTAACTAAGGTTATCAACAAATAACACACAATTCTTGACAGGGCTAATTCTAGATTGATGTGACTTATTTGATTAACCAACCCCATAAAGAAGCTCTTGGCCCAACGGCCTGATCGTTTAAGGAGAGAAGGAAGATTCCAACGCTGAGTTATTAAGTTAGACTCCAACAGTGAAAAATAATCAGGTGGGTTAGCCTTCTGAGAGTAGGTCCCTACTGGTCAAGGGCATGGACGAATCGCTACGATCACTCTGCATCTAGGTTGTTATAACACTATGAATCCCTCCATTGCCTTTTTGATCTGCCATAGAAGAGGCCAAGTTGGCAAAGGTCCTTTCTGATGGTATCTATACTTTAATGTTTATCAGAATCAACCAGGAAGCTACACTTTTCAACAGACTTACAGGTGATTCTGAAGCAGATGGTCAGATGGCACACTGGGAAACTCAGCTCGCAAGACCCATGCTGGATTACTGAATCAAAGTATCAAGGGACATGGCCCAGGAACCTCCATTTTTACAGGCACACCTGCTCATTCAGACCCCCTGAAGCAGAAGTTCTCCCTGTGCTAGGGAGCACCCCTATGCCATGTTATTGCCAAGAAGAGGCTGACGGTGTTGGAAGAATATTTTGGAATGTGTCCTCCAAAACTGTTGCATTGTTGGTGGTGATTGGAAGAGAATTTAAAGTTTTCCTCTTCCACACACCTACGCTTAGCATCTGTTTTACCTGCTCCCACCCCACGAAATAATAAAGTGAGTGAGGGACAAGTAATCTGTCCACAAGGGGAACAATGGGAAAAGGAGAGCAGTGAGGGACTTCTCCCTGAGATGTCCCTCTTTGATGTCTTGCCCTCAGTTGGGAACACACAGCCTGACACCTGTCTGAGTAGGTGTTTCCTGACACTCCTGTATTTATTAAGCTGTTTCGCACCTGAAAAGGAGACCCCTTTTTGAGAATCATCCTGTAAGAATAACAGCTAACACTGAATTATACCAGAGGCAGTGCTAGGTGCTTTTACACATATTATTACAACAATCCTAGGAGATGGTATTGTTATTATTCCCACTTTACAGAAGAGAAAATGGAGACTCGGGGAGGTTGAGCAACTTGGCACATGTCACACAGCAGGTAAGTGACAAAAAGGACTCAAACCTGGTAGTCTGACTTGAGTCCCTACCCCTCATCACTCAGGGCGTGTTGCCCACAAGTGGTTTCTGATCCTCACCAGGTACATCTTAGAACTGTTCCTCATGCTGATAAGGCAGCGTGATCTAGTAGAGCAGGAAGAGTTCAAAAATCAAGAAAACTCTGGAATGCCAGGACTTCCCTGGTGGCGCAGTGGTTAAGAATCCACCTGCCCAATCTATGGAATGGGTAAAAATATTTGTAAACCATATATCTGATAAGGGGTTAATGCCCAAAATACATAAGGAACTCAACAGCAAAAACCCAAACAATCTGATTAAAAAATGGGCAAAAGACGTGAATAGACATTTTTTCCAAAGAAGACATACAAATGGCCAACAAGTACATGAAAAGGAGCTCTATATCACTAACCATCAGGGATATGCAAATCAAAACCACAGTGAGATACTATCTCACATCTGTTAGCATGACTATTCTCAAAAAGACAAAAGATAACAAATGCTGACAAGGATGTGTAGAAAAGGAAATCTGGTGCACTGTTGATGGGAATGTAAATTGGTATCGCCACTGCTGGAAAAGTATAGAGGGTTCTCAAAAAATTAAAAATACAACTATAATATGATTCAGCAATCCTACTGATGGGTATATATTGAAAGGAAATGAAATCACTATCTCAAAAATATATCTGCACCTCCGTGTTTACTACAGCATTCTTCACAACAGTCAAGCCATGGAAATAACCTAAGTGTCCATTGACAGATGACTGGATAAAGAAAATGAGGTATATTTATAGAATGGAATATTATTCATCCATATAAAAGAAGAGGGGGGGCTTCCCTGGTGGCGCAGTGGTTGAGAATCCGCCTGCTGATGCAGGGGACACGGGTTCGTGCTCCGGTCTGGGAAGATCCCACATGCCGCGGAGCGGCTGGGCCCGTGAGCCATGGCCGCTGAGCCTGCGCGTCCGGAGCCTGTGCTCCACAACGGGAGAGACCACAACAGTGAGAGGCCCGAGTACCGCAAAAAAAAAAAAAAAAAAAAAAAAAATGAAGGGAATCCTGCCATTTGTGACAACACGGATGGACCTTGAAGACATTTTGCTAAATGAAATAAGCCAGAGAGAGAAAGACAAATGCTTTATGAACTTACATGTGGACAAATTCTGGGGATCTAAGGTACTGCATGGTGACTCTAGTTAACATTATTGTATTGTACACTAGGAAGTTGCTATGAGAGTAGAGGTTTAACATTCTCATGCTAACAACAACAACAGCAACAAAGATAATTATGTGAGATGAGGAATGTTTTAATCTTATTGTGGTACATATTTCACAATATATATGTGTATCAAACGATCACATTGTACACTTTAAACTTACACAATATTATGTCAATTATATTTCAATAAAGCTGGAAAAAAGTGAAAAAAAAAAAGAATCCGCCTGCCAGTGCAGGGGACACGGGTTCAGTCCCTGGTCCGGGAAGATCCCACATGCCTCAGAGCAGTGAAGCCCATGCGCCACAACTACTGAGCCTGCGCTCTAGAGCCCGCGAGCCACAACTACTGAAGCCGGTGCGCCTAGAGCCCGTGCTCCACAACGAGAGAAGCCACTGCAATGAGAAGCCCGCGCACTGCAATGAAGACCCAATGTAGCCAAAAATAAATAAATAAAAAATATACATGTATATAAAAAACCTCTGGAATGCCTCTGACACGGAAGTCTTGCGTAAATCAATTTCTTTTACTACCTCCTTCTAACCATATTTAAGGAATACTGATGGTATTGTTATCATATTTGTAAAACTGTTTGGTTTGTATAACTGTATGTGCATGTGCAAATATAATATGACAACAGTCTACAGTGTGCCTGGTAGAGATCTCTTGAAACCAGCTCAGAATGCCACAGGGCACTGAGACGCTCGTGAGGGTGGGATGTAGGAGATTTGCTTCCTGTCTCACCTTTGCACGTGTGTGTGTGACTTGGACTATTAGGCCACATCTCTGGAACTCATTTTCTCAACTGTAAAATGAGAAGAACCAATTAAACTGATTGTTTAAAAGTTTTTAAACATAAAAAATAATGCCTAATATATTCCTATTATTTAAAAAAATCCAAACAGTGTGGATAAAGTAAAAGCCCCCATTGACTCCCACCCAATCCCACTGATCCCTTGAATGGAACTACTGTAAACAATATGGTGCAATATGGCGTATGATTCCACTCACTTTCACCAAACATGTACGTTCCTTTGCAAGTGTATAGATTATTTCGTTGTTATTTTACATAAGTGACATCCGGGAAGATCCCACATGCCTCAGAGCAGTGAAGCCCATGCGCCACAACTACTGAGCCTGCGCTCTAGAGCCCGCGAGCCACAACTACTGAAGCCGGTGCGCCTAGAGCCCGTGCTCCACAACGAGAGAAGCCACTGCAATGAGAAGCCCGCGCACTGCAATGAAGACCCAATGTAGCCAAAAATAAATAAATAAAAAATATACATGTATATAAAAAACCTCTGGAATGCCTCTGACACGGAAGTCTTGCGTAAATCAATTTCTTTTACTACCTCCTTCTAACCATATTTAAGGAATACTGATGGTATTGTTATCATATTTGTAAAACTGTTTGGTTTGTATAACTGTATGTGCATGTGCAAATATAATATGACAACAGTCTACAGTGTGCCTGGTAGAGATCTCTTGAAACCAGCTCAGAATGCCACAGGGCACTGAGACGCTCGTGAGGGTGGGATGTAGGAGATTTGCTTCCTGTCTCACCTTTGCACGTGTGTGTGTGACTTGGACTATTAGGCCACATCTCTGGAACTCATTTTCTCAACTGTAAAATGAGAAGAACCAATTAAACCGATTGTTTAAAAGTTTTTAAACATAAAAAATAATGCCTAATATATTCCTATTATTTAAAAAAATCCAAACAGTGTGGATAAAGTAAAAGCCCCCATTGACTCCCACCCAATCCCACTGATCCCTTGAATGGAACTACTGTAAACAATATGGTGCAATATGGCGTATGATTCCACTCACTTTCACCAAACATGTACGTTCCTTTGCAAGTGTATAGATTATTTCGTTGTTATTTTACATAAGTGACATCCGATCAGTAGTTCTTATTCATTTTTTTTTTTTTTTTTAGATTTTAAGAACCCAGCGAAAGCTAAATACTTCTCCCCTCCCCTAAAATGTACACGTACACATTTTGAATAGAAGATCGTCAAGGATATTCACGGACCCCTTGAACCTCATCCATGGATTCCCTACCCATGCGTTCCAAATTAAGAAACCTGGACTAGAAGGTTCCAAGGGCTTTTAGTTCAAAATTATTCTATAATTTTAAGTACAGAGCCATTCTGTGTTTCTAAACTTTCCATGTGAACCTTTCCCCACACTGCCTTTCCATACAACATTTGCTTTATTTAAATAAAATTTTATTTTTATCAAACTTACATGCACACAGTTTTAAAAATCATATGAGTAAAACTCGTAATGCAAAAAAAATTCTTCTCCAACTTCAAATCATGCTTCCCAGAGGCAACCTCTTTCCTGTCTTTCAGTTGTTTCTCCTGGGATTTTCTCCATGTTTCTGAATAATATGCTTATAACTGGTTTACTGAAAAGGCTCAACTAGATGACGTACAAACAGAAAATGGCTTTATTTTTCTCCAACCAAAGCCTTTTCTCTTTCCCAGCCTTAATGCCATCTCAGGCATATCCTCTAGTGTGTAATTATAATTTAGACAACATAATTTTCTGGGGAAGTCAGTCTAGACCTACTTGTACGTGTCAATCAAATCTGGGTTAAAATGTCTCCCTTCTCTCAGCTCAGGTCTGGCCAGTGGCTGAGGGCCATGTAGGGACGAAGATGAGGCCAGTGTGCTGGTCAGGGTTGAACACCCCTCCAATGCAGTAGCTCCTTTCTTTGCCTGCTGCTTGGCTCGCCTGAGAAGCCCAAAGTAACCCAGTGGTAGTCACAACTCCAAGGTTCCTGGAACCCTTAGTGCTCCCTGGCACCAGCGTGGTTGAGAACAGGACTGACTGATGTTCACGCAAGAGTCACACTGTCCACTTGGTTGTTGAACGCCTCCTCTGTGATGGGTGCTTTTTGGTGAATACAAAGAGCCCATAGATACATCCATATACCCCTTCCCCAGTACTCCCTGCCTCTGATATTGCAGTCTTATTCATTACAGGCCACTGGCCAGGAGTCCCTTTCTAACGTCTCATAGGAAGTGATCAGCCATATGTACTGCTCGAAGCTCTGGACGCTGGGAGGGCATCCTTTCACCACTGCCCTTCAGAACCGCCTCTGAGTGAGGCTGCGATGCAGGAGAAGTCTACTCTGAGCCGCACAAACATATAATGTCAACTCATCAGGAATCTGGCTTGAGTTCTTTCCCCTTCCTTCATTTGGCCAAAGGGGTTCCCAAGAGCACACGGGTATGAGTTGAGGATGATGTGTTGGTGCAACGAGGTAAGTAATATGGGAATCTGGGCCATGTTTTCATGCAATTTATTTGTGCCTGGGTTAGATCCTGAAGGTACCATTTCTGGTTTTTTTTTTAAATTGAAGTATAATTGATCTGCGTTGTTGTATTAGTTTTATCATTTCTGTTTTACAATGGATTGCTGCTGTGCTCCATTTTCCATGCCATCTTTCATGAATTCTCCCAATTATTAGTTTTATTAAACATCATAACATGGGATAAATATGCTTGCGGAAAATTTATGCAAGAGAAAACACCTAGACTAAATACTCTCTGTGAAAACTGTAACATAGGACTGGCAAATTCTGGGCAATTTCAGCCTGCAAAGCACATTCAATTATTCCTCAACCACAGATAATTTGCCTGTTTTCATAAATGGATGTGGAAGCTTGGAGCGCACGAGCTTCTGTGTTTCTTCTCCAGCATTTCCTCGAACTTCGTGCATACACTCAAATGTGGACTCAAGCAAGAATTTGCTCTCTGGTTACATCAAACCACAGTCCCTTATCCATCTATGTCTGTGAAAGCCACTGACCTGGCCATAGCTTTACATTGTTTCACCTATTCTCTCCCAGAGACAGGAACATAGTAAGAGTGAGTGTTCCAGTTCACCTCCCCAGTGTTGCCCAAGAGGGAAACTGGAACCTTCAGTGGAGGCTCCAAGCTTGTGTCTCTGTTCTACTCATTGCGAATTCTCTCTTGAGCAGAGAGACACTTTCCTTTTCCAAATGGGTCCTCCCTGAGCCCATTGCTTCTCAGCAAAGGTACATCACTTGTATTACCTCTATGGTACATGTTTCTAGTACCATCATATTACAAGTATTGTAAACATTTGCCCCAGTGATCACATTATAAAGAGATGTTGCTTTTTAGTTCTTAAAAAGCAGAAAGCCAGCATGTGAGATATTTCCAGATAATTCTTGCTCTTAATACTTCTTTTCTTCTGCTCTGACTTGGGACACTGAGTGGTGATTATAATTACTCTATAACACAATGGAATGGATTATTATAGCAGAAGAAAATGTTCCAAAGGAGTGCTTAAATCCATCAAAGCATCCCTTAGCCAAGGTTGCTAACTTAAATGAAGAACTGTTAACAATGTATTCTCTTTCATTTGTTAAATGTCCTTCTTGACCTTTTATTGTTTCACATTTTGAAAGGAAATTATGGTAAAATTGTCTGAGCTACCCTCCTCTGGATCCAAAGTCTATTTAGTTCTATACCTTGGGTTTGCCCTGAGCTGAAGCTGTCTATACAATCCAGTTCCTCTTTCCACAGGGAGCCTGCCAGAACATTTCCAGGAGCAGCAGGTGAGTTTAAGGCCCCCATGAATCCATTCATATTATTACTGAATCCGTAAGGGACTCTGGTGTGAGCTTGTTCTGTTCAGAGTCCAAATAACTCTTATTAGGGCCTAATACTAAGTGCCTTTCCTGCCACGTTCACTTTTGTTAGACTTTTAATATATAACAGTAATAAAATTGATACGAATAAGAAAAGAGCAAACAAGATGATAAGAGAGGCAGAAATAGGTCCTATGAGAGAGTGTCTATGGAATTATAGGCTTTATCCTGAAGAAAGGGTAAAAATCTGAAGGGCCACGCTGGTCAGTGAGGCTTCCTGGAGAAGCAGGGCTTAGGAGGGTCTCTGAATGAGGAATCAGAAATGGAGGCAAACTGGGCCTTCTATGTAAGGGAAACGGTGGGAGAAGTGCGTGGGGGCTGGAATGCTGTGGTTTGGTGTGGAGGGAGTAGACCCACGGCACCGGAGTAGAGATTTTGTGAAGGAAGAAGTGAGAGAGGAGCTTGCACAGATGGATGGATTTGGGCAGTGCGTCGAGTCCTAGAACGAGGACATGGATCTACTGATGGGATATAGTATGCTGGAGTTCAGAGCACCAGACACTGGAAGGCTAGCCAGGCATCAAGGCCGTAGTAACTGGAATAGAAAGAAAGAAGTGGCCTGAGCATCACCGGGGTGGGCATTTTACAGTTCTCCATGACCCACACTCCCTCACTTTATAGACTGTTCCAACCTCATTCCAATGGCCACAGGGACTGGCTCCAGGATGACAGGCATAGGACATAAACAGAGCCAATCAAAACTTTAGTTCGGAGTGGGAGGAATGGACGCACAGAGCTGTCAGATGTTGACCACCGTCTTCAGCACCTGGGAACTCTCTCTGCGGCAGGTGGGGATGAGGCCTACCCACAGGCCGAGGCAGAGTCCAGAGGTGAGGGAGTGAGGAGAGACCTGACAACCTAACGACCTCGTTTGGGTTCCTGGACCCAGTTGTGCCGTTCTAGTTCTCCAAGCTACATAAGTCAATAGATTCTGACACTTACAGTTAAAAGAGTCCAAATTAATACAGATATTAATTTTTAAGTCTCAATAGGATTATTAGAGTATGGAGAAAATCAGGAGTCCACAACTCTGACATTTTTATTTGGGTAGCCAGGTGTATGGAGCATAGTGGCTAGCGTGCACTTGTGTCCAGTTTTGGTGAATGAATGAATGAATGAATGAAGCAGGACAAAGGGAAGGTGTCAGAGTACTGATATTGTTTTCAAATATAGGATGCTTAATGTAAAAAAAATACATATTTTATGAGTAAATTCTGTTTAATCTGTACCATACAATTACATCTCTCCACTGCTATGAAACTGGTAGCAATTAGAGGAGAAAGAAACTTCTCACAGTGAAGGAAAACAGGGAGGAAGAAAATGAGGGGTACATGAAATGTCTGTGGCAAAAACACAACTTTTCCTTATTTACAGCCCTAGAAAAATAAATGAAAGTATATTCCAGCCCCATTAAAAGATGGTGCCGCATCAGGTGATGTGTGATCACTTATTGGGTGGGCCAAAATGTTTGTTTGTTTTTTATCCGTAAGATGGCTCTAGTAGCACTTAGTTGTCTTTAACTTCATGTGAAACAATTTTGTTAGATTGTATTGTGACAGCTGTCATATCAGCGTGCATTTAAAAACAAACATCAAAATTGGTGAATTTTTGTGGAGTCATTTTAATATTGAATATGGAAGAAAAAAAGCAACATTTTTGGAATATGTGCTTTATTATTTCCGGAAAGGTAAAAACGCAACTGAAACGCAAAAAAAATTTGTGCAGTGTATGGAGAAGGTGCTGTGACTCATTGAACGTGTCGAAAGTGGTTTGCGAAGTTTCATGCTAGAGATTTCCCGCTGAATAATGCTCCACGGTCGGGTAGACCAGTTGAAATTGATAGTGATCAAACTGAGACATTAATTGAGAACAATCAATGTTATACCACGCGGGAGATAGCCGACATACTCAAAATACCCAAATCAAGTGCTGAAAATCATTTGCATCAGCTTGGTTATGTTCTTTGCTTTGATGTTTGGGTTCCACATAAGTTAAGCAAAAAAATCCTTCTTACCATATTTCCGCATGAGGTTCTCTACTTAAATGTAATGAAAACGTTGCATTTTTAAAACAAATTGTGATGCGCGATGAAAAGTGGATACTGTACAACAATGTGGAACAGAAGAGATTGTGGGGCAAGAGAAATGAACCACCACCAACCACACCAAAGGCTGGTCTTCATCCAAAGAAGGTGATGCTGTGTATATGGTGGGATTGGAAGGGAGTCCTCTGTTATGAGCTCCTTCCGGAAAACAAAACTATTAATTCCAACAAGCACTGCTCCCAATTAGACCAACTGAAAGCGGCACTCGACGAAAAGCGTCCAGAATTAGTCAACAGAATACGCGGAATCTTCCATCAGGATAATGCAAGACCACATGTTTTTTGATGACCAGGCAAAAACTGTTACAGCTTGGCTGGGAAGTTCTGATTCATCCACCGTATTCACCAGACGTTGCACCTTCAGATTTCCATTTATTTCAGTCTTTACAAAATTCTCTTAATGGAAAAAATTTCAATTCCCTGGAAGACTATAAAAGGCACCTGGAACAGTTCTTTGCTCAAAAAGATATAAAGTTTTGGGAAGATGGAATTACGAAGTTGCCTGAAAAATGGCAGAAGGTAGTGGGACA
>NC_041215.1:78911368-78953613 GCF_002837175.3 Physeter macrocephalus
GGTATGCGGGCCTCCCTCTGTTGTGGCCTCTCCCGTTGCGGAGCACAGGCTCCGGACGCGCAGGCTCAGCGGCCGTGGCTCACGGGCCCAGCCGCTCCACAGCATGTGGGATCCTCCCAGACCGGGGCGCGAACCCGGTTCCCCTGCATCGGCAGGCGGACGCGCAACCACTGCGCCACCAGGGAAGCCCCTGAAGGCACTTTTTGGCCACCCCATACATTAGCACAGTGTTCTAGTCTTTTGCTAAAGTTAGTAAACTGCTTGACGGCCTCTTCTTCAGAAGATTGCTTTCATTTCTGGATGTGTTCAAGACTTAAGTTGGGCTCTCGCAGCAGAAGCAAGAAGGATGCGGCTCTACAAGAAGAGGAGGGCTTCACAGGCCAAGCGGGGATGTTACCATGCACGCCAATCACACATCCCACACCCTCTCTTACAGTGTATCATTGACACTCTTTCCAGAAGTATGGTTCATGTCCCCTCTCCATGGACTTGGGCAGGCTTTTGATTTGGTCATAACCAACAGAGTGAAGGTGACTCTGTCTGATTTCTGAGGCTAGGTTGTAGAAAACGGGCAGATTCTGCCTCATTCCTTGAATACTGACACTGGAGTTCTGAGCTGCCATGGAAGCAGTCCAACTGCCCCAAGGCCACCGTGCTGCGAGGAAGCCCAACTAATCCACAAGGAGAGAGCACGTGAAGAAGCCTAAGACCACGAGAGTAGGGAGAGAAATGCCTGGCCAGCCTCTGGCCCCCACTGGAAGTGGGTGACTCCAGCCACTGTCTGATTGCAACTGTAGGAAAGAACTGCTGGATCAAGCCCTTCCTGAATTCCTGACCCATAGAAACCATGGGGTAACTTGTTGTTTAACAATAATAACCAGACTGTTATGTAGTCATTGGAAGGGGTTTTTAGCTATTACCAGATCTTCTGATATCCTGGAAAATTTCAGACCCAGATCCACTTTGCTAATTCGCAAATGGATCCTCCCTTGGCATAACTGACTTTGTCTGCTCCCAAGAGCAGATGCATAGAATATCACATAGACCATTTGAGCTGCCTCTACTACGGCAGTCTGCCTCTGAAAAGAGACATAAAAACGTAGCTTATACCTCCATTGAAAGATACAGTCTATGCAATTAGCAGAACTCAAATACTAATGTAAATCACCTAGATTTGTTTTTAATCATCCCTCTAACAAAGACAGAAAAAAATGAATTATTTATCATGTTAGCTTTAACCACTGGAAATGTAAAATTGTTACATATATACCAACGTAAGGCTTGTTATAGTCTTAATTTCCCAATAACAATGGAAAATTTTGTCAGTGCACAGATTAGGCACTGAATAAATGTTCCAGTAAGATTACACTATGTAGCTTTTGTAACTCAATGTGGTGGAATGTTGCATTTTCCTGCCACTGAAAATAGAGTAAAATGCAGTTATTAGAATTACTGCAAAATCTATATGCACATTTTCAAATATAAATGGCATACTATAAACATAAATCATTCAACTATAGTGTGATTATGGTGAAATAATACAACATGGACATAAATGAAGAGAAATGATGTTGAACTGCCTTTCCAGTTACACGATTTAAAATTCTACCGTGAAGATCAGCATTGTAATTGGAAAACTGAGTAAATACTGTGGCAGTAGTTTTAACCTGAGAAAAGCACCAATTTCTTTAAAACTGAGATTGTAGATATACATTCCTATTTATCTCACCAGGCACTTCTTTTGCACTGCACAAAATAGTCATGTCACAAGCAGAAATGAGGTAGGATGTTAGCTTAAATCAGAGATAAAATTTAATCTGGCGAGGTGGTTAAAACGAAAAAGAAGCAACGGTTTTGTTTGAAAGGCTCCAAATAAGAAGCAAAATTTAGGGGTCCCATAATGTACCATTATCTATATCAGCCCACAGGAAAGCAGGAGGCACTGGTGGCTCACATGTCAAATACATAGACTTTCTACATTTTTCAAAATGAGTGAACTTTGTACCCTCAGCTGCACTCCAGCTGTCTGACCTCACAAGGGCAACAGAGCACAAGGGGGTGAAATATAGCACTAGGAAGGTGTGAAAATTGCTTCTCGTCCGAAGCAGGAAACCAGCAGCGCCTGTCCATTGATTCCAACAAGACCATTGACGGAGTCGCCAAAGCTGTACCCAACAGTGGGTAGTGATCAAAATTCAGGATCGGGGACGTGGGGAGAGGAGAGACAGAAAAACCAAGAAAAGGGCTCAAAGCAGTTTTGTAACGCTCTTGTTCTTGCTGATAAAGAGCAAGAGGGTTACATAGCCATAAAGAACCCTGGCGAGCCTTCCAGAACTTCTAGACCAGTTCATCTCAACTGTATCAATGTATCAATGCCAATGTCCCTCCTTATGATGAATTTCGTGTAATTTCTCCCCTTTTATTACCTTGAAAGGAAATGCTGCTGACCTAGACACAGAATTTTTTTTTTTTTTTTTTTTTTTGCGGTATGCGGTCCTCTCACTGTTGTGGCCTCTCCCGCTGCGGAGCACAGGCTCCGGACGCGCAGGCTCACCGGCCGTGGCTCACGGGCCCAGCCGCTCCGCGGCATGTGGGATCTTCCCGGACTGGGGCGCGAACCCGTGTCCCCTGCATCAGCAGGCGGACTCGCAACCACTGCGCCACCAGGGAAGCCCTAGAATTTTTTTTAAAGACCTTGAAATGGCCTAAGTATAATACAAAAGCATAATAAAAGGCAAGCAATATATGATAACCTGAGATGTATTTCAATGTATAGATGCTCAGCTCCAAACACTGCTATCAGCTACACGTGGCATCACCGTGAGCGTGAAAGCAGCAAACACAGCCAGGCGTAGAGTGGTGAGTTGTTGCGCTGGCACATTCAGTACCAGGAGCTGTGTTTTGTAATTGGTGGTGCGATTTTCCAAAATTGGGAGCAACTTTTGGTCAGGTTCCAGATGAAACAAAGTGCAGCCTTTCCTTGATTTACACAATATTCCAGAAAAATAGAGCATTACTAAAACTATGGAAAGGACTTCATGTTTATCTATAAAAGAGTTTTTTTTTTTTTAAAAAGAGGGTGAGTTCTAGTCTCAGGTAATCATGAATGTGTTTTTCACTTGTGTGAATGTCCAGTGGGGGGATTTCGGCCAGTCAAGCAGGAGGTGAGGCAATTTTTCACCGTATAGGGCTAAACATCCTGCCCCCCACTCTCATTCAATATCAGTAGAATATCCCTGCCATGATTTGGACAATTCATTAGTCACCATGAATTTCCAAAACACCACTGATTTAGATGAATCAGAGCTCTGGCTTTCATTTAGATGGGATCACACTCTCCCAGTGAATGAGAGTCTATCTTTTGCTAGTTTTGGAGAAGGTAGAACTGGTATGTAAGAGGAAGGACAGGAGCCCAAATACTGGAGACTTTGAGGATGGGTGGGGAGGGGCTGAGTCGCCCAGCAGAGAGTCCTGCCGGAGTCTGCTGGGCTTGGGATGGAATTCCGTCTCCACAAAGCTGTGAGTTGGGAAGGCAGAATAGAGATGTCTCAGGCATGCCCAAGTTTCTCTCTTTATACTAGAGTTAAGAATGTTCATAAAAAGCCATCCAAGGTTGTTCTTCCTGAACCATCCAAGTTACCTTGGGACTGCGCTCCATGGCAAAACCCAGACAAGAGAATGAACAATACCGTTTATAAGGATCCAATACCCTCCTGTCCTCTGTCTCTGACTCTGTCACAATTGGGATGTGAAGTTTTTCCCTCAGAGTAGCTCTGCTTACAGCAGAGAGAAAAAGGTTCCTAACTGGGCTTATTTTTCCAGGGAGTCAGGATGGTTCCCTTCGGGCACTGTTCTCATTTCTTCATCCTTTCAGGAAAATCTTTGCTTTTTCATGAACTGTGTTAGATTCTTAGCATGGATGCAGTTTGTTAAAAAAAAGAAATCTCTTTTCCACACACAAAAAACAAAAGGGTGGGTTCCTATGTCATTGAGTCCAAAGGTGTCCCCATAAGTCCCCCATGAACAGTCGCTATGAGAGTTCCCTTCCGAGGCTGGGAGCCGGGCAGGTCCCTGTCTGGAGCTGGAGGCTTGCCTGGCCATGTGTGGAGCAAGCCCAGCATCTTCTGCCACCAGGCACAATTTGGTGATGGGGGCTGTCTAGCTGCCCCCCACCCCTGCCACGAGAAGTAACAGCACAGTTGTCAGCACAGCCACCGACCAAGTGCCTGTGAAGGTGAAGGTGCACGCGGGGACCTGCTTGACCCCAAATCCCGGCACTAAGGCAGACCCAACAGCAGCCCTGCCCTCCCATGTCCATTCTGGGCTATTCTGTGAGAGGAAGTCTTGCTTCCTTCTCCCTCAGCTTCTCCTCCTTTCTCTCCTGAGTGACCATCATTCCAGCAGTGGGAATGCAGTGGTCCTCCACATTCCCCATACAGGCCAGGTCTCTCGAGCAGAATTTCCCTCCTATTAAACCCAGGAACACCTTACTCCAAATGAGCTTTTCCCCCCATTCAATGCCAATTGTTTTGTGTGCCTCTCTGCAAAAATCTTTCTAATCTTACCACACGTACAATGGTATTTGCTCCTTTCTGATGGGGTATGGTCAAAAGTTGGACTCCTTACTGAGAACCCACCTGTGTTCTATTAAGCAGTTGCCCACAGACCCTGCAGTGCTTGGGACCATGTAATGGTCCCCCTAATGCTAGGGGCCACTGGCTCTACCATGCTCATCACTTTTCCTCCCTTGAATGGCTTCTCATGCAACATTACCATGGCCTTGGCCACCATTTCTTGAGAGAACACCAGTTTCTTGGCCTCCACCGAGAACTCTGAAGTTTGACTTATGGTTGGTGCCCAGAACGTGCTTAGGCTTTAGGAGATTCTGTCTCGGCAGATGGAACAGAGATGAGGGTCTTTGATTAGACTGAGCATATCTGCCATCCTCTGTTACCCTTCTAGGAAAAACATCAGTATTTGAATAAATTGTCAGTCTACGGACAACCACGTCTGTCTGACTCCAAACGCAGCTCTTACCCTTCCTCCTCGTCTCCGGACCCACTCCATGCTGTGGCTCCACTGCACTAACTGTTCCAGAGCCTCTTACCCCCAAAAGGTGCACATGCCTTGCAATTAAGAATAAGTTAAAAATTGGGCTTCCTTGGTGGCGCAGTGGTTGAGAGTCTGCCTGCCAATGCAGGGGACACGGGTTCGTGCCCCAGTCCGGGAGGATCCCACATGCCGCGGAGCGGCTGGGCGCGTGAGCCACGGCCGCTGGGCCTGTGCGTCCGGAGCCTGTGCCCCGCAACGGGAGAGACCACAACGGGGAGAGGCTCGCGTACTGCAAAAAAAAAAAAAAAAAAAAAAAAAAAAAAAAAAAAAGAATAAGGAAAAAATATATGTATATATAACTGGAACACTTTGCTGTATACCAGAACCTAACACAACATTGTAAATCAACTATACTCCAATAAAAATCTTTTTAAAAATTAAAAAAAAAGAATAAAGAAAATACATCAGATGTTTTTCCATCAATTGTTATAGAAGTATATAAAACAAGGACCTGCTATCTTTTTTTTTTTTACATAATTTTTAAAAAAATTAATTTATTTATTTTTGGCCGCATTGGGTCTTTGTTGCTGCATGCAGGCTTTCTGTAGTTGTGGCGAGTGGGGGCTACTCTTCATTGCGCTGCGCGGGCTTCTCATTGAAGTAGCTTCTCTTATTGCGGAACATGGGCTGTAGGTGAGCAGGCTTCAGTAGTTGTGGCACGTGGGCTCTGGAGCACAGGCTCAGTAGTTGCGGCGCACGGGCTTAGTTGCTCCGCGGCATGTGGGATCTTCCCGGACCAGGGCTTGAGCCTGTGTCCTCTGCATTGGCAGGCAGATTCGTAACCACTGCGTCACCAGGGAAGTCCCCAGGACACACTATCTTTTAATTATAATCACTAAAGCAATTAAAAATTTTACAAAGCCTCTCTCATAAGTACAGAATATTTTTTGTGATTTTTTTTAAAAAAGGTAGAAATTAGCCTTGTGTTGCCACGTTGTCGTTTGCTTGTGGACTTCAAAATTCAGTTTCAGTTGGAGTTGCTTGTGAGTGAGGCACCATCATTAATCTTTCATTCCCGGGCCACGTTTCTTCCCTTGGTGACTCTTGATCTCCTCTTTTTGTAACAGCTGCCAAGAATTCAGTCCTTCCCCCAGCTGGGAGAGAGGCATGAGCCTCTTCTAGGCTTCTGTCTCACTCAGAGAGTTACAATATGAAGTTTAGTCATAGCACATTCTGGGGACAGGAAAGAGTCATAAAAAAAAACCAAAAAAAAAAAAACCCCCAAAACAAAAAGCCACCATCACTCCAAGCCAGACTGCTTCTGATGCACCGAACAGTCTCTGTCATGCTCCAGTGTCTTCCTTACTCTAGAAGTAACCGTCACCCTGTTATTTTCTCATAGTGGTGACATTTTTCTTTAGCTGAGCCGTAAAGCTTGAACTTGGAAAGGAGAACTGTGGGAGAGTAGTAACCAGTGAGCAAACACCAGCTGGGGACAGCAGGATCTTGAATCAAGTTTGCTACATTTCTGGAGGTCATGAAAGCAGGCTGAATAAAGTCATATTTTCAATCTACATGGCCTTCCCTTCCTTTTCTGAGAAAACAGAAACTATAGGATTTTATAAGAAAATGCTGCGGACAAAAAAAATCAAGAAAGAGTAAGAGGAGAAAAATGAGATATAGTAACAAATGAGCAAGGAAATGAGTAAAATAAACAAAAATACGTAAACTTTCTGGAGGGCAGTTTGACAAAATGTACAGAATTCATCAGAGATGTGTATAGCTTTGATCCAAAATATCCACTTCTAGGAATTTCTCTTACAAAAGTAATTAGAGAAGTTTATAAATCTTTAGCTTCAGAACATTTGGCCTAACATTGTATGTAATGACAGAAAAATTGGAGACAATATAAACATTCAATAATATAAGATTGGTTTAGAAAGTTCTGGTCTGTCCAAATGGTGGAATGCTATGCAGCCATTTAAAATAATACTTTTGATATTCTTTATTGATGTCAAAATAAATTATTTAAATATTTTAGAGTAAAAAACATCAGGTTTCAAAAACAGTGTGTAGGAAATTCTGCTCTGGCCAAGAAGGAGTTAGCAAGAACCAAACTTAACCTCCTGCCAGAAACAACCAAAAAATGGGCAAAGTATATGAACAATTTTCAAGATACTGTACATTAGTCAACCAAGGACAGTGATTTCCCAGAAATGGGAAATAAGTGAGGTGAGCCCTACTACTGTCTTAGTTTACCACCTTGACAGAATTTCCAGAGCACAGTACAAGGAGAAAAAACCTAGTCAGAGACCAGTGGATTCCCTGAGTGGCAGAGATGGAAGAGAGAGTACAAGGACATTAAGATGGCTAGAGTTTTCAGGAAAGAGCACCTGAAAGGAGAGAGCTACACAGAGAGAGAATTCTGGAAATATGCAGAAGGTCAGTCTTGAGTATTCAGCTGATAGGTGCATGCACGTGTAGAAACTGAGGGAAAGGGAACGAACTACTCACGAGCATTAGAGAGAACCATGCCTGATACACAAACAGGGCCAGGAATAATGCCTATTCCCACTAGACAGACTAAAAAAAAAACAAACAAACCCTCATGATTCACAGGGCCTTGGGTAGAGTATACAAAATGGCCTTGCTTCAGTAATGTGGAATAATTAGCCCTAGACAGAGCACTACCCCAGTCCTGCATGATAAACCTTAAAAGCAAGACCCAAAAGGATCAAACTGTTCCAAGTAAGTTAACTATGTCACAGAGTTCAATATTATTTATAGGAATACTCAGCAGGTAAATTCACAATGTCTGGCATCCAGTCAGAATTACCAGGGATGAAAAGAAGAAAGAAAATACAACTTGTAATGAGGAGAAAAATCAGTCCATCAAAACTGACCCAGAACTGGCACAGATGTTAGAACTGGTAGAAAAGAACACTAAAAGAGTTATTATAATTGTGTCCCATATGTTCAAAAAGTTAAGTAGAGACATGGAAGATATAAAAAAAAAGACTGCATTTAATCTTTAGGGGATTAAATATACAATGTCTAGGATTTTTTTTTAACCCACTGGATGGATTAATGACAGATTATACATTACATAAGAAAGGAATGGTAAACAGCAATAGAAATTATCAAAAATAAAACAGAGTGAAAAGGGAATTTTATAAATATGAATAGAGCCTTTGTGAGCTGTGGAATAACTTCAAGCAGACCAATATACATGTAAGTGGAAGCCCTAAAGGAGAGGAGAGAGAGAGATGGGTAAAAAAATAATAATAATTAAAAAAAAAAATATATATATATATATGTTTGAAGAAATAGTGGCCAGAAAGTGTTCAACTTTGATGAAAGCTATACACACAGGGATGCAAGAAATTCAACAAACCCAAGCACTCAAAGAAACAAGAACAACATCAAGTCATATCATAATCAAATTGCTCAAAATCAGTGATAAAAAGAAAATCTTAAAGGAAGCCAGAAAAAAAACAGATACATGTTACACACAGAGGAACAAAGATAGGGATGACAGAAGATTTCCTGCAGAAGAAATTCAAGCAAAAAAACAGTGGATCTTTGAAGTATTGAGAGAAAAAGACTGCCCATTTGTATCCTATATGCAGCAATATCTTTCAAAAATGAAAACAAAATAAAGGCATTTCCAGACATAAAATAGCTGAAAGAATTCATTACTAGCAGACCACATTATAAGGAATGTTAAAAAAAGTCTTTCAGGCAAAGGGAAAATGATTCCAGATGGAAATGTGGATCTAGACAAAGCAATGAAGAGCACCAGATATGGTAACTAGAATATATAAGGTATTTTTCTTAATATTTAAATGTCTTTAAAAGAACTTTTAAAGATAATTGACTGTTTAAACAGAAACAATAACAATATAGTGGGGGAGAATATAACACATGTAAAAGTAAAATGTATACCAACAAGAGCACAAAGGTCAGGAGAGGAGAAATAGAAGTACTTGATTATAAGGTTTTTATACTGTACATTAAATGGTTTAATATCACATAGACTGTGATAAGTTAAAGATGTATACTATTAACACTAAAGCAAACAGTAAAATAAAAAAACAAAAAGTTATAGCTAATAAGCCAATGAAGGTGATGAGATGTAATCACAAAAATATCAATTAATCAACAAAAAGGCTGGAAAAGAGGAAAGGGAAAACAAAGAACACATGGGACAAATAAAAGGAATAGCAAGATCATAGATTTAAACCTAACCTTATCAACAGTCACATAAAATGCAAATGGTCTCAATTCCCCAATTAAAAGGCAGAGATTGTTAGAATGTGTTTTAAAAGCAAGATTCAACTTTATGTTGTCTACAGGAAATGCATTTTAAATATAAAAATACAAATGGGTTAAAAGTTAAAGAATGGAAAAATATACCATGCTAACACCATTCAAATGAAAGCTGAAATGCGTATATTTAATGTCAGACAATGTAGATTTCAGAGCAAAAAATATTACCAGGGATAAAAAAGGGCATTTAATAATAATAAAGTATTCATTAAAAAGACATAACAATTCTAAATGTTTATGTCCTTAATCACATTTCTGCAAAACACATGAAGCAAAAATTGAAATGGCTTCAAGGAGAAACAGACAAATCTTAAAACATAGTCAGATATTTCAACTGCCTTCTCTCAGTAATCGATAGAACAAGTAGACAGGAAATAAGTAAGGATATAGAATATTTGAACAACACTATCAACCAACTTGACCTAACTGACATTTAGACAGCATTCCACCCAACAGCAGCAGAATACACATTATTTTCAAGTATATATATGGAACATTTATAAATATAGACCATATTCTGGGTTATAAATAAGTATTACTTAATACATTTAAAGGGATATAAGTCACAAAAGTTTTGTTCTCTGACTATGGTGGAATTAAATTAGAAATCAGTAATGAAAAGATTTCTGGGAAATCTCCAAATATTTGGAAAATAATATATTTCTAAATAATCCATGGGTCAAAGAAGTAATCAAAAGGGAAATTATAAAATATTTTGGACTAAATGAAAACAAAAACATAACATATCAGAATTTGTAGCATACTGCTAAATCAGTACTTAGAGGGTAATAGAACTAAATGCCTATGTTGGAGAAGAAAAAAAGGTCTCGAATCAATAATTTCAGCTTCTAGCTTTAGAAACTCTAAATGGAACAGCAAATTAAACCCAAAGTAAGAAGAGGGGCTTCTCTGGTGGCGCAGTGGTTGGGAGTCCGCCTGCCGATGCAGGGGACACGGGTTCGTGCCCCAGTCCGCGAAGATCCCACATGCCGCGGAGCGGCTGGGCCCGTGAGCCATGGCCGCTGAGCCTGCGCGTCTGCAGCCTGTGCTCCGCAACGGGAGAGGCCCGCGTACCGCAAAAAAAAAAAAAAAAGTAAGAAAAAATAATAAAGACTGGAGCAGAAAAAAAATAGAAAACAGAAAAACAATAGGAAAAAACAATGAAACTAAAAGCTAGCTCTTTGAAAAGATCAATAAAATTGATAACCTCTAGCCAGAATGTTCAGAGAGAAAAAAGAGTAAAGACACAAATTACCAAACTCAGAAATGAGACTTCACTATAGATCCTATTAAAAGGATAGTAAGGGAATATTGTGAATAACTTCATGCCAATAAATTCAACAATTCAGAAGAAATGGACAAATTCCTTGGAAGACACAAAAAAACCAAAGTTCCCTCAAGAAGAAATACATAACCTGAATAGCCCTATATCTATTAAAGACATTGAATTTGGAGTTTAAAATCTTCCAACAAAGTAAACTCTAGGCCCAGATTGCTTTACTGGTGAATTCTACCAAATATTTAAAGAAGATATAATAACAATTCTATGTAAACTTCCAGATAACTGAAAAGAAGATGAAACTTCCAAACACATCCTATGAGACCAGCATTACCCTGATACCAAAATCAGACAAAAACATTATAGGCAAATAAACCTCATTAACATAGATACAAAATTTTTAAACAAAAATATAGCAAGTCAAATTTGACAATATATAAACATGATAATATATCATGACCCAGGCATGAAAATCAATCAATGTAATTTATAATATAAACAAACAGTAAAAGAAAAGACCCTAAAACCATCTCAATAATGTAGACAAGCATTTGACAAAATCTACCACCAATTTCTAAGAAAAACTCTCAGGAAAGTAGGAATAAAAGTTAACTTCCTCAACCTAATAAAGGGCATCTATGAAGAACCTACAATAAACATCATATTTAATGGTAAAAGACTGAATGCCTTCCTCCTAAGATCAGGAACAAGTCAAGGATATCCACCCTCACTATTTCTGTTCAACAGTATACTGGATATTCTAGCCAGTGCAGTATGGCAAGAGAAAGAAACAAAAGGCATCCAGATTAGAAAGATAGATGTCTTTGTAGACAACATAATCATCTATATAGAATATAATTAAATCTATAAGAGAGGCTACTAGAACTAATACGTGAGTTTAGCATGGTTGCAGGATATAAGATCAATATATACAAAAATCTACTATATACTATGCACCAGCAAAGAACAATAAGAAATTGATTTTTTTAAAAAAAAAACCACCATTTATAATAGACTAACAGTTAATCTGATAAAATATGTGAAAGATCTGTGCACTAAAAACTGCAAAAACACTGAGAGAGATTTTTAAAGATCTAAATAAATTGAGTCAGATGCCACATTCATGGGTCAGAAGACTCAATATCATTAAGATGTTAATTCTCCTCAAATTTATCTAAAGATTCAAAGTAATCCCAGTCAAAATCCCAGCAGGCTTTTTAATAGTATTTGACAAGCTGTTTATAAAGTTCATATGGAATGAAATGCAAAGGACCTAGAATAATCAAAACAACTCTGAAAAAGAACAAAGGTGGAGAAGTAACATTACCTGATTTCAAAATTTATTATAAAAATACAGTAATAAAGACAGTGTGGTGATGGTGTAAAGACAGACAAATATAACAGAAGAGAGATTCCAGTAATAGACCAATGCATATGTGGACAAGATTTTTTACAAAGATGTAAAGTAGAGAAAGGATAGTATTTTCAATAAATGATGCTGAAACAACTGAATGTCCATAAGCAAGAGAGAAAGAGAAAGAGAGAACTTTGATGCATATCTCAAACCATACAAAATTAACTTAAACTGGATGATAGACCTAAAGATAAAATTTTAAACTATAAAATTTCTGGAAAAAAATATAGGAGAAAACCTTTACAACTCTGTGTTAAATAAAGGTTTCTTACATATGATGCCAGAGAATTAAAAAAATTAATAAACTGACTTCATCAAAGTGAAAAATTTTGGCTCTATAAAAGATACTATTAAGAGAATGAAAAGATAAGCCATAGACTTGGAGAAAATATTTTCAAGTCATATACCTGATAAAGGACCTGCGTTCCAGAATATAATAAGAATTATCAAAACTCAGCAAGAAAATGACCCAGTTGTTAAAAATGAGTAAAGAAGGTATATGATGGAAAATAAGCACACAAAAAATGCTCAACAGTAGTCATTAGGAAATAGAAATAAAAACTGCAATGAGACACCCTTATACATCTACTAGAATAGCTAAAGTTTTTTAAACTGACCCCACCAAGTGCTGGAAAAATGTATGGAGGAACTAGAACTCTCATATACTGCTGGTGGGAATGAAAAGTGGTATAAGTACTTGGAAGCAATTTGGCAGTTTCTTAAAAAATTAAACATACAGCTGCCATATGATTTAGTCATTCCCATTCCTAGGCATTTACCCCAGAGAAATAAAAAGTATGTCCTACAAAGACTTGTACACAAATATTCATGGAAGCTTTATAATAACCTAAAGAGGAAACAAACCAAATGTCCTTCAGAAGTAAAAGAATAAACAAACTGTAGTATATCCACACAATAGGATTCTATGCAGCAATGAAAAGGAATAAACTACTGATCGTGCTACAACGTGGGAGAATCTCAAGATAATTATGCTGAGTGAAAGAGGCCGGAAAAGAAGGGTACATAGTGCATGATACTATTTATATAATAGTCAAGAGAGTTTAAACTAATCCATGGTGACAGAAAGCAGATCTGTTATTGCCTGAAATTGGACCTGTGGGAGAGGAGGCAGGATGGAGGGATTACAATGAGCATGAGAAAACATAGGGGGTGATGGATTTGTTCACTGTCTTAATTGCGATGGTTTCACAGGTATATACACAAGTCGACACATTAAATTGTACACTTAAAAAAAAAATTTTTTTATTGGAGTATAGTTGCTTTACAATGTTATTAGTTTCTACTGTATAGCAAAGTGAATCAGCTATACGTATATTTTAAAATGTGCAATTTATGATATGTCAATTATTCATCAATAAAGCTGTTAAAATAGTATAGCCTTATTTTGGTAAAAATATCTAGGTTGGGAGAGGATATATATACACTGAAAGACTGAAACACAGCTTATTTTTCTTTTCTCTCCTTTTCCCCCTTTTTTGTCCTCATCTTCCTCTTCTTCTTTTGCTTATTTACAATTTGTGATTTTCCAAAAATGACATGTGGTACATGTGTAACCAAGCAAAAAAAAAAAAAAAAATGTGAACAATGTGGAGCAAAGGAACCAGAGAGATGAAGAAGAAAAGCTGTGAATTTTGTTAACAAAATCAGAAAAAAGCACAGGAGACACCATTTGGAGGAATTATAAACAAGATCTTTTTTTAGAACAAAGATTTTTAGAAAAATTCATCAGGAACAAAAAGTTTAAGGATCAACTTTATGGACTTTCATGCACACCAACTTGTCAGAAATTTCCAAGGCAGTTTGACCAGATTATCACAGTTTCAGAAATATGTACATAAATAAATAATTATGGTTGGTTATTTTCCAAGCAGCAACTTCAGCACAATATGAAGAAGGAGAAAACAAGCCCACTGGTGGCTGAAGGTTTGGAAAGAGCAAAATTATCTTCTACATAGTGATGAATTTCCAGTTAAGAGAGGATGGATGGTCTAGGTCAGATTTATTGCCAATGGCAATTCTGAAAGACAGTTTTCTGTTTTTGGAAGAATTAGCCATTGCATTATGACAGCTGACATACTTAGTGACCTAGATAATTTTCTGGAATCAAAAGAATTGTGCAAATGACATTTTTGTGTTAGAGCTGATAGCTAGTGAAATAATGACAACGAAGTACTAGAACATCAAATGTTTTACTACGTCCCAAAGCCCTCAGATGGAGCATCACTCCAAAGCAGGATGCTCCAACTGTCTGCTATTTTATAAAATACACAATAGATGACACTGTTGATTGGCTGGGGAAGGAGAGGGGGCATTATAGCTCAGTAGTCATGTCCATAGTCTTGGGACTCAGACAACGCAAACTGAGACCCCCAATTCTACCCCTGTCTTTGTGGTCGTGGGCATTTTATTTTTTCATCAGCCCAATAAGAATTCCAACAGTTAGTTGTAGGATGTTATGAAGATGAAATCAGATAATACATGAAAGGCACTTATGTTTAAAATGTCATACTTACAATAATGTCCTTGATATATTTTAGAATGTTTTGGTTCATTCCTAAATGAAAGCTAAAATAATAAATTAGACTAATAGAATGTCAGAGTTGAAGAAATCTTATAGACTATGGTCCAGTTCCCCAAAGTGAGGCCTGGGGAATTTAAACTGAGAACAGAGCCTGATAGCTCTCCCTGCTTAAAGTGTCCCATTACACAGCACAGCTGCTTGATATTGCTCATCTGGATGCACTGTAAGTTCTTTAGCAGCTCATAAGCTTCTACTGAGCAGTGATTAGGATGTTTTAAGCAAGTACAAAATGGTCAGCAGAGCCCAGCTCACCAGGGTGCTTGATAAGTATTACCTGGTGATGGCAATTACATGACAGTGTAGAGACAAGGAGAGAGACTGGTTCCAGAAGCTCCCCAGAGTGAAAATGAATCCTGTTCTCCCTCACTCTGCTCTCTCTCTTACACACAACACACACACACACACACACACACACACACACACACACACAGAGTCTATTCCTCTTTGTCTTCTTTGCCTGGCTCAATAAGCATTTATGCAGCAAAACCAACTCATTCTCATACTAGAATGTCCAGAAATATAATTTACCCTTAAAATAAACTTTATGTAAGGTTACATTATTTCAGATTTACTGACTGTCTATACCTAGCCTGAGATACTTGCTTAGCACATTGTTTATAAGACAGAAATCAAGTCCTTAACTACCCCACCCCCTTTCATGGCAGCTTGGTTCAAATTCCTATTCTGCTTAGACCTGAGCTTCAAAAGATTCAATCCCAGCATGCACTGGAATATAGGGCAGTGGAGCCCAAATGGCAGAAAGACACTCTTCCAGCTTTTCCTGAGTGATGTCTCTACAGTGTGGCTTCATGATTGTTTTTTTTTTTAATTTTTTAATTTTTTTTTTTCATGATTGTTTTTAAAGCAAATTCTATTCAACTTAAAACCATGCACCAAAATGTGTTCCAAACACAAATATACATTATTTTCAGACTCTCAACAATTTGAGGCCATTCCATACACATCCATTCCTCTCTCCACTACTTACAAATGATCAAAACTGGACTCACGGTCATTCTACAAAATTCTCTTTTGTTTGTTCCAAATTCTGCCTTGTCTTCCTACTGTATTTTCACAGATAATGGAAAACAAAGTGACAGTGACATGAGGAGGGTCTGGCTCTACATGGGAAGCTAATCGAATCCTCCCAAGGCAGTTGCCAACAGCATCCTGACCCTTGCTGGGATTCTTCAATACTGCGAGGAAAAGTGCAAATTGTACTTCAAATATGTCTTCACTCTAAGTGCATTGGGTCATTTCCGTTAACAATGTGAACGTGCTCTCATTATCATGTTCAACTTGATTAGTGTATGGTCTAACATTTAAAAGTGCACTTCAGATAAAAGAATGTATAAATGCATGATTGGTTCCTAATAAATTGAGCAACCCCTTAATGAACTGTGAACCATCTAGAGATGAACTATTACTATTACACAGAAATGGCAAACCAGACAAAAATTGAGCGTGTGTGTGTGTGTGTGTGTGTGTGTGTGTGTGTGTGTGTGTGTGTAGGGAGAGAAGATGATCTTTCTCCATCTTCCATGATACACTGCTAACTTCATTGAAAAAATAACTAAGAGAATTCAAGGCAACCAGAGAAATTAGTTCATTTAGGAGCCAAATATAAACAAATATCATCTTTTGGCAAATGTTCAGCATGGCTGACCTAGCACAGCTAAACACGAAATTCAGAGGGGTGTGTGGAGAAATCTCTTGAACAAGCTTTCTTACTGTTTTCTTCAAGGTAAGCTAGAGCTGATTTAGGATGTAAGATTTTCTTAGTCATTTAAGATAAATTCTGTCCCACCCCTCTCCATTCCCATTTCTCTTTCTTTTCTGTCTTTTTTTGTTTGGCTTTTACTTCCTAAACATGTATTTTATAGTGTTAGAATAAGCCATGGCACTGGCCAAGTGGTCTGTTCACAGAGTTTAAAACTAGTGGTTTGGTATCTTATTTGTGAAATATATCTTACATTTACTCCTGTTAGGAACCTAAACATTTTCAGAAGAATGAGGCAGTGTGCCTCTTCTCTGAACTTTATTTCTAACTCATATCAGATAAACACTGGTGAAATTTAAATGTGAGCTTGAAGAGTTTACATATTACTTGGCAGCAGGCTCATCCATAAGAAATTTAAGAACAGTGCAGACCAGCATCACCAAATGTTTACTTGGTGCTGAGTAAGCACAAGAGGAATACAAACAACTACGAGCCAGGGTCCCTCGTCGTGAACAAGGCAGCACTCGCCAAGTGCCACGTGCGTGCTACAGGCAACGCGCCTGAGAAAGGAGGGCTCATCAGAGGCAGGATGGTGGGGGGAAGGGCTCAAAGAAGAGATGACACTTGAGTTTGGCCTTAAAGGATGTGACTGGACCAAGATAAATCCAGTGAAGGACAGAGGACATTGGGGCAGGAGGCCCCAACTGGTAGAGAACACTATGCGTCTGGGGTCTATGGAGGAGTGCAGTTAAGGCTGCTGGGACATTCCATGGAGGGGAACACGATGACACGAGAAGCTGAGGACCATGAAACTGCCTAAGAATGGGAAAGTATCAAAGGCTTCAGAGGAAGGCAGTGACTCCTGCAGAGACAGATGGCTCTGGCCTGGTGTGTAGGCCAGGTTGTAAGGGGAGAGTATGGCAAGGAGAACATCCAGCAGAAAGTTGTCCGAAGAAGGGCAGGCACGTGTGAGTAGCAAAGGAAAGACAGTAGTGAGGATAAGCAGTCTGAAGGCAAGGATGCTCTGGGTGAGGGGTCTTACCCCATGTCGCAGCTTTTACAGAGATGGAGATATATGTAACTCCTGTTTGCTTTCCTTAAAATGAGACATGGATACTCCTGTATCAAGAACTGGGTCTGTATTGTCTCCTCTTGGCCTGGGCAGAATGTTGTAACTGCTTCAACCAATAGGATACAGGGGAAGTGATGCAGCCTGACTCATGCAGCTGATGCTAGGTCATAAAAGCCTTCACGCACCTCTCCCTCCATCTCTCTCTCTCTCTCTCTCTCTCTCTCCCTCTTCCTCTCTCTCTCTCTCTCTCTCACACACACACACACACACACACACACACACGCACTTGGGAGCCCTGCGCCAGCAGATGCGAATGCTGGAGAGATTGCATAGGGAGAGCACAGAGAGAGATGCTTAAGGAGTCCCAGGCTTTCAAGCCTGTATATAGCCTTAGACTTATCCAGCTGAGACACCACACATCATGAAGCAGAGATAAGCATCCCCTCTGGGCTCTGTTCTGACCTATAGAATCCATGAGCCTAAGAAATGGTCATTTTATGGCACTCACTATGTTTTGGGGTAACTTGTTCCAAAGCTAGAGCATCTGTAAACTTCCTATCTCTTCACTATAAATGCACTAAGCATACCTTATCCTTGTACAGCCCCTACTCCAGTGGTCAGATTTTTTCTGTAAAGGACCAGAGAGTAATTATTTTAGGCTTTGCATCTATTCTGTCATTCTTGTATCAAAGCAGCCATAGACAATACCTAAATGAATGAGCCTGGCTGTATTCCAATAACACTTTATATACAAAAACAAGTGGTGGCTGAATTTGTCCTGGGGCCCTAGAGGCATGACCCCTATCCTATACTTAGAGGTCATCAGCACTATGTCTCATGATCATAGCAGTTTAGGTCGGTCCTGCGGGCTGTACCAAGAGGACAGGGATGGTACATGGGGCCCATGTCCAAGAGCATGTCACGTGAGCCAGAGTGAACAAAAGGTCTGGGCTGATATATTTTCCCACCCTTTACCCCTATCCATTGAACAACCCTAACTATTTCCACCACCATGGTAGTTAGGTCCTCAGAACTATCCTAAGCTGGAGTGCTTCCTTCTCCTTCCTCTTATTTTACTTGGTTCTTAATAGCTCCATATTGACTGAGTTTAACACTGTAGTCCTGAGGGTTTTCCCACTAGCTCAAAGTACAACTGATTTGTAAAACCCAGCTCCCTGTTACTAAGTGCTCGGAATTCATTTCAGAAGCCAAAAGGGTGCTCTTCACCCATGATACATGGAACTCAAGGATGGTCAAGAATGCATCCCATAGTCCAATTCCTATTCCTTGAAACGCCAACAGCTGTGAGCAGCAGGAAGTGACAAGTAGACAGGAGAGTACAATGGGCCTGTGCTTTTGTGCTGCCTCCTGAGAGCCGAGTTGCTGTTGGGTCCTTGATACCTTTAAGTGCTGATTTTGCAAAGATGGTGAAGTAAGCGGTACTGAGTTCACAAGTTCACATCACAGGATCCGCCGAGAAAGAGGCCTTAATGAGAGACGGAAGGACTATAAACTAACCAGAAAATTCGCCTCTCCTTCCTCCTGGTTTTACAGGATTCTCTAATAAGGGGATAACTTGGAGAAAAAGGAGAGAAACTCAACTAAGTGTAACAGCAGGAGTCCCTCCAGCAATCTTCTAAGCAGCTTCCTGAGAAGGCCTCCAGCCATTCAGCAGAGCCTGGGAAGGCTTAATGAGAGCAGCCTCACATGTGGGACCTGTACACAGCCGCTCCGATGCCGGCTGCCATGGGCCTTTGCCCTCCCAAAGTCAGCGGGCCACTCACAAAAAGCAGGACACGAGGAATTCTCAGTGACTGCTCTCAGCCCCGACCCAGCTGTTATTATATTATATTATAATATAATGTAAACATATAAAATAAAAAGGCCTTAGAGGAAAACCATATATATATATATATATATATATATATATACATATATATGGTTTTATAATGGGGTCACGAAAATGTAGGTAGTAAAGGGTGCTAGGAAACCGAACTTGTGATTTCGTTTCTAAGATAAATGGAAAGTGAGAATAGAATTATGAAGAAATCTTCTATTTCATCCAGTCCCCAAAAAAAAAAAAAAAATGGCAATCGTCAGTGCAGATTGCTTAGAGGGAAGGTATGTCACCCTGAGAAGATAGACAAATGCCTTTCAGACTGACCTAACGGACTCTTGGGCATCGCAGCGAGTTAGAAATTTGGCAAGCTCAAACGACCAAAGTAGGGATGGTTTGGGAATCTTTGAATGGAGAATATCCTTTCTTCCTCCTTCACCTGTCCCCTAACTTATGACAGCTTTATAAGGAAGCAGGACAGCAACTGCAGTGAACTCTCACCTCAGGCCTCAGAGGAACAGCCATATGCTTTCAGAAAGCACTTGATAAAACAGCTGTTTGTGTGAGAGCTAGCTCAAACCTTCTGGGAAAACTGTGTTTAAAAGAAGCACTTTGATTTAGACAAGGTAGCAGAGTGAATTTCTGTTCTGAAATACCACAGGAAGGCTTTCCACAGAATCAGAGAATACTTTCCAATGCAGAGTGCTGCATTTGTGCCAGGTGGTGAGCAGAATGGCTGGTTCAGAGATCCTAGCCAGGGCCCAGCCATGTGACCGGGGGTGAGCCATTGAACCCTCAGTCTTCTCATCTGCAAAATGGGTCTAGTAAACCAATGTAGCTCCTTCAGTTTTTATGAGTAAAGTCCAAATGAGATCAAATACGGGAAAACCGGAAGTGCTTTGCAAAGTTATTACTTTTGTGACATTCTGTACATCTGTAAGCAAAATTCAATAGGGAGGGAGAAAGAGAATGGAGATGATCTGGTGACCAAAGTGTTTTTATTATTAAGCATTGATAGAGCACTTTTGTTTTCAGAGAGCATAACAATCTTTTCCCCTGAGTTACTTCGACAGGTTAACATCTCATTTACTGACCTTGGAGCAATTACCAGTGTCAAAACATGGCAGAAAGGGTAAAAGTTCAGAAAAGCAGTAGTGCAGCTATTTCCTTCCTGGATGCACATGGATGTTGTCAACCATCAAGAAATTGCTTCCCTCCTCTCCCTTACCCCTCACCCCAACTTATCTAAACTAGGGGCAACATAAAATAGAACCCAAGACGAAATTTTCACTACAAACCACACATATTTCTCTTTTCTTTATCACAAAACGAGGCTAGGAACTTAAAACTCAAGACTTCTTACGAAACCTACCTGCCAAAGTCCTGATTTTCCTAAACAGCACAGAAAAAGCCAGATTCTTGGGCTTCGCCCTGGGAAAGGGAGATAGACCTTCTGGAGCTCCACACTGTGCCCTAATCATAGCTATATGCTCAGGGCCAGCTGGTGAAGGGCTGCAGGTCAAATACTGATCCTCTAATCTCTGATCCCTTAAAACAAACTCATCCTGCAATTGCTGATATCTTAAAAACAAATAAAGCTTTGGTGGTTCTTTCTATTGCTGGAGATGGAGGCTCAAACTGAGGGCCAGGGTGCATTTATCTTCAGGGAGTAAAACACAAACAAAAGGAAACATTTCAATGGACTAGGCAAATGTCCGGCTGAAATCCTATTCTGAAATGGAGACATTTGGGGTCCTGTGTTGAAAGCTTGGTTTTTGGCTGTGGCTGAGTTGTAGCAAGGGGGGTTTACTTCTGCCCTTTTGCCCTCCCCTGGACTGGGTCCTGAGAGCAAAGCAGGGGCCTGGTCCTAGGGTAGGGAGGACATGGACAAAGGCCCTCACAAAGGTGGCGGGCCAGCATGCCGAGGAGGAAGGACAGACGGATGTGGAGGAACAAGAGTGGCCGCAGGGCCTCGTGGTGGAGGGTTATGGCTGGTGCACTCTGGGAAGGAGTTCCAGCCCCTGTTGAGTTT
The DNA here is from genome assembly GCF_002837175.3 of Physeter macrocephalus. Lineage (NCBI taxonomy): Eukaryota > Metazoa > Chordata > Mammalia > Artiodactyla > Physeteridae > Physeter > Physeter macrocephalus. The sequence continues at coordinate 78,932,706 of NC_041215.1, forward strand.
TAAGTTTGTTTTTTTCTCATTGTAAATCCCATCTGTAAACTCTAGTCAATTTTATTGTGTATTAGGTATCCTGGCACGTGAGACAATGGTCGTGTCAGCAGTGCTTTGGGAAGCCTGGGAGGGGGAAAGACTTAGCAGAAAATAACCATGTATCTTTGTGGAGCAGGTTGGGGCTTAGGATCCAGAAAGGGGGCAGGAAACATCAGAAGCACAGAGCTAAGGATGCAGCATTGAAGGAGACCCTAGGGAACATCTTACCCCTCCCCCTACCCCACACCGCAGATAAGAAAACTGGCCCAGAGGCCTTCATTCACTTCCCAAAGTTTGATGAAAAGTTCCCATCTGCTGTTTATATATTTGGGCTGGAATTCCCCTGCCAACCCCTCCCCCCCACCCCTTTATCCAAGAAAAGGTTGGAATTTCTCATTCTGTTTCTCTGCACCCACCCTCACTCCCTGAACACCAAATTGCTAAAATATATTGACTAGAAGCCAGGTCAAGACAATAAGTATCCAAACAAGAACAATGGCTCCTTGAGACTAGGCCGACTCTCATTTAGGATTGTGCTGGGTTTTTTTTTTTTCTCCTCTTTTCCTCAGATTTTCTCTAACCTAACAGGCTCTTTTCAATGATGGCCCTTGACATTTTCTTAGTTGCTTAGTCTGCCTACAGTCTTTCGAAAGATGTAGTTGTTGCCTTACCCCACTCAGCAAACATTTATTGAAAGCTTGCTGTATGTGCCAGGCATTGTTCTAGACACTGGCTATGTGGTGATGGAAGCGAAGACCCTACCCTCCTGGGGTGCACACTAGAGGTTTGCTGCCTCTTCCAACTTAGGGAACAGTCCTCAATGGCAGAGCACAGTCTTTATTTTCTACTAGACTCTGAAAGCATGTTAACACTCAGAAATCTAGCCATAATCAGTGGTAAACAATTCTATTTCATTCAAGCTCTGTTGATCCTTTGTACTCTTTCCTTGATTTCGTCATTTTTAATCAGTGCATTCTTTGTCTGCATCCTCCAGCTCCTACACCCCCAAGTAACTCAGGAAGTACCTTTAAAATGCACATAATATTGAAAACCTTCAAGAAATTTAAGTACAGCTCTCTTTCCCATTTAGCACCCTGATGCCAAATCAAAAGGAAGTTCATCAATGCCAAGTGCAGATAACTTGGAAGTGTTTTTAGAGGTTAGGTCCCTACTACACCAAGATGCCTCATCGTTTTGAAAATACAGGCTGAGTTAAGGATCTCTTAAGGAAAATGAGGAAAACCTGGGATGCCAGTTGAATTGATACCTTGAAGTTGAGAACTACCATGCATGGCCCCCCTAATACTTCTGCAGAACCCCAGGTTGACAGGAAGTCACTGCAGTGTGGTGCAAAGGCAAAAGCCAAGGAGACCTACCCCTGTGTCTTCTTTTCCCTTTTAAGGCCTTGACAAGGAGAGAAAACAGAACTGCCAGCACATCAAATCTTTCCAGGGTCATCCTAGTGGAATTGGCTGGAGTCTTGGAAATATATTATAAAGGCTTGCCAGCTCCAGGGCCTGGTGTAAATCCACAATTGCAAATACTGTTGAGACCGAAACATCCATAAGTCAATTATAACCATCTAAATCCATAAGATTAACCATGTCACTTGCTTGTGACTTTGGGCATTAAAAAAAAGATGAGATGAACACATGAAAAGAACCAAGCAAAGGTATTTTCTGGAGACACTACTCTCCAAGACAGGCCAAAAGTTTTCCTTAATCAACAGTAATAAATTTCAGTGAATGATATCGAAACAAAGGCTGCTGGTTTACAACTGTGATGAATAAGTCCCCCAAATGGCAAGAATTTCCATGCATGTTCCAAGGCAACTTTTCCCAGCCCAAGTGACTCACCAAGGTCCAGGATGCATTACCTAGAGTGACTTCATTCTTTCCAGCCACAGTGAAACTGCTGTTCCCCTCTGTGTTTGCTCACTTTTTGAACCATAGCATGAACTGACAATAGAATCATGTCAAACAAAATCCCAACATCAAGACGAAGTTTTCTGAAGGATGTGTCTGTATCCACTCAGCCTCTTGCAATGGAGATGCATGCATACCCACTGCACTTAACACATGAAAACTTGTATTGTTTTTTAGCAAATCTGTGAATAGAAGGGTCACTTTCTGCTTTGATTTCCTTAAACTTCACGTGTTTAAGAAGGATAAAAAGCACGTTAGGAGGATGGCAAAGCACAGCCACCACAATATCCTAGCTCTGTCGGTCCTATTCAACTCTTTTTTTTTTTTCCTCTTCAGTGAGCTTTGCATAAAGCTTACCCAAACCCACATGGATTTCTATAATATCCAAAAAGAATGACAATGAGTGATGTGATGTAGGTGGAAACTGCCTGAAGAAACCTAAATTGTAACAGGAAAAAAAATTGACATTTTAAATTTTAAATGTTACACAGTTTTTATAAAGCTTCAGTCAATTTATTTTATTTATTCTAATGAAGAGCATTACAACTGCTTTACTGCGCTGAAGCAAGCATTGATCACATCATTAATCACACCTTGTGAATAGCCACAAATCAAGTTCTAACAGCAAGCACTGAATCAGGAGCAATGAAGCATAAACTCCTTCACAATTTATGATCTCTCCAATTGCATCTTTTCAACCATTAAATTGCAAGATACCATAAATTTTTATCTTCTTCACTTCAGTCACATTATTGATTCTGCCGTGTGAAATATAGAAGCGCCGTAAATCTCGGCTATTGAATTAAATTTAAAGTCCCGACTTCAGAAAAGAAACCCGACACACCGCCATGGCTGTTAATTTACACTGAGGAACAAATGATAGAAACATTTAAATTTAAATGGACAACGGGGATTTCTAAAAGCCATAGTACTGTCAATCCTAGTCCTTGTCAACCTTGAGGGCTTTTTTTACATTATTATTATGAATTCAAAATTTAAAATGTTAAACAAAAAAGAATCAAAAACTTAAAAAGTAGACGGTAGATTGTTCATAAGAACAGATCATAGAAACCTTCCTCAGTGGGAATGGCTGCCAATACTAGATATTTTTAAAAGCAGGACGATGATATTCCGTCCCCCACACCCCACCCCATGGGATAGGTCCAAATGAATCCATGTGCCCTGCATCTCACTCAGGACTCCTCTGGCTAAAGTGGTGATCCCACAGGAGGCACCGACAGTCCCTAGGCAGGTGTGCTCGTCTCCATTTACCACCCGGACTCCTCATGCATTTGCTGTCCTGCTGGCCCTCCCTATGTCCCAGGATGCTGCCCCTGCAGGCTGCCTTACAAGGCCCTCTTGCTGTCTGGCTTCCTGTTGGGCTTGGCCCATGGGAAGGACCAGCAGAATGGCATAGGGTGGAGTGAGAGAGAGCTTGGAGGAAGAGTCCCCCACTCCCTCCCTGCTTTGATGCCAGAGTTTGGCAGGGGTAGGGTCCCTCCCTGACTAGAGCTCCTCTGTGTGTGTGTGTGTGTGTGTGTGTGTGTGTGTGTGTGTGTGTGTGTGTGTGTGTGTGTGTGTGTAGGGGATGGTAACCCTCCTCGGTGCAGAGCTCCACTAACAATCTTCCTCCCTCTGCCCCTTCAGGCCCGGGGTTAGGAAAGACTCTTCCAGGTGTTTCTCTCCAGGTGCCTGAGTCCCTTAAGGTACCCTTAACCCGCCCATAGCTCCATAAAGAGGCCCTTCATTACAGTCTCTTTAGTTGAATGTCTGAATGCATTCTGCCGCCTGCTGGAACCTTGACTGCTACAAGCAGGGCACAGGGGAGATCTTAAAAGCTCCAGAAAACAGCAGATAGCAGCCCAGCCTTGCAGTAAAAGCCAGAGATATCACACCCCCAAAATGATGAAAACTCTAAGTAAACCCAGACCACATACAGATCAAGAAATGCCAATTACGTTTTGGCAGATAGCTGACCCTGGCTATTATGAAGCTCATGCGTTGCACCCAGAAGTGAGACACATGAGATCATGACAAGAGGCTTTTTTCACCAGCCACCAGGCAAGCTGAGATCTAGCCATGGAGTATAAGGGGGAGGTTGCTGAGCAGTGGCTGCACTAGAGGAAGAAGTAGGGGCTCGCTTTTGTGCGCACAGCGTCCTAACGCAGACGGAGGCCATCCAGGGTCCACTGCGATGTCCAGGGCTGGGACTCAGCAGGCATAAGCAGGCCACTAGCCTGTGCTCGCAGGATCCGAAATAACCCTATGGTGTGTGAGCTGTGATCCGAGGAAGCCCCGAATGGCTTCTAGCCTTATCTACTTCCCAATGAATTATCATACTTCCTGCATGAATTTTCTATGTCTTTAAAGGTACTCCCAAATCTCAGACCCAGCTGCTTCCCTCTGGGAGGGTGAGACAGCTAAGAATAGCAGTAATTCAAAAATACTATTCTATGATGACTGTCCCATGATGCAACAAATACTCCTCCTCCCCCCCGTAATTGACCAAAGACTCCTGGAACGGAATATGCTAACTTCTCCAACCAAATGACAATCTCATGAGATAGAGGGATTGAGTGTCTCTCTCAATCTAAGGCTGTGCCAGAGGTCAGAACATCCCTGAGAGCCAGCAAAGCCATTCTGGGACCAACTGGGGTCCAACCTACTCCAGTAGAATCCAGGCAGGTCCAGGCTAAACAAGATTTCTGGGATTATCCTCCATGTGATTGAAAGTCACGTGAGCAGTGGAAGAACAAAGAACGACACCTGAATCATCTGTTAGACATGTGTTCTGAACCTGGAGATTCCTGCTCCAAAGTGACTGAACCCCCTTCAGTCTATCACACTAGTGCCTCCAATGCCTCCAATATCAGAATGGCAATTCTTGGGACTTCCCCGGTGGCACAGTGGTTAAGAATCCGCCTGCCCCACCAGGCCCGCCCTGCTATTCCACGCCCTCAGCTGTCAGGGATCACAGGGAGTTTCTGTGCTTGTAGCCCGCGCTCTGCGGCAACAGTGTCAGATTTTATTTTACTGTCTTCTCAATTCTCCCCTTTGCTGCTGCTCTTCATTTCGCACTGTTGAGACCAAGTGGTCTCCATGCTGTTGACCTCGCTCGGCCCCTCAGCCCACTTGTGGGTCCTGGGGTCGTCTTTGCAGAGCCACCACGGGGTTTGCACTCAGGGAGGGGCTATGGGGTGGATAGAGCCGGGGGCGGGGGCAAGAGTGAGCTCGGAAAAGGCGCCGCATCCACCCATTTTGGGGGTGCTGGCCCGAGGACAGCCCAATTGCTGTCTAGTCTAATGTCCCCCAGGGCGTCAGGGGGCGTGCGTGTTTGCGTGTGAGGGACTCCCGGGCACGGTGGGGTCTAAAGTGAGCGTTCCCGTGAATTCAGAGCCGCGTTCAGCGAAGCCACAACTGGGGAAGGTCATGGGGGTGGTTGCAGCCCACAGCCCAGGGGTCACGGGGGCGGAGGTGCTGCCGGGAGCAGTAGGGAAGGAGAGAGGAAATGCTCACGTAGCCAGGTCTAGTTTTCTGAGCTGTGGCGGTGTCTCCTAATGGCTTCCCAAAGAGCAGGCATGCCTGCAGTGTGCCCACCCCACCCCGGAGTCTCTGTGGGACCCCTGGGGTGCCTGGAGTGCCGAGGATGCTGATCCTTTCTGTTTCAACAGCTGTTGTTTTGTTTCTCATTTGGGATGGAGAGGGGGAAGGGCTGAGCAGACCCTGGGACCCCAGGTTCCCCCGACAGCCATCTTGTGCTCAGCCTGGACGTGCAGACTCAGGTGAAATGGGATCACTCAAGGAGGCCCCACCCTGGAGGGCCGAGCCGCCCTCTGCCCTGGGATCCAGTTCAAGGGACTCTCAGTGGAATTTCCTCCTCCTCGTTATTTTTTGTTATTGTTATTTTCTCCTTTTAAGGAATCATGAAGCTAAGAAAAGTTTTGTGCTTTGGGGGTTGATGGACAAAAGTTCTAGCTGATTAAATATGGTCTAACTTATTGAAAAAAAAAAGGAATCCGCCTGCCAGTGCAGGGGACATGGGTTCGAGCCCTGGTCCGGGAAGATACCACATGCTGTGGAGCAACTAAGCCTGTGTGCCACAACTACTGAGCCCGCATGCCACAACTACTGAAGCCCGCGCGCCTAGAGCCTGTGTTCCACAACAAGAAAAGCCATTGCAATGAGAAGCCCGCGCACCACAACAAAGAGTAGCCCCGGCTCGCCGCAACTAGAGAAAGCCCGCGTGCAGCAATGAAGACCCAACGCAGCCATAAATAAATAAATAAATTTATTTTAAAAAAAGAATGGCAATTCTTGATATTCAGAGGAAATAACTAAGACTCTGGAAGAGGTGATGAACTGATGATTCTCAGGCCCTTCACAAACATCTGTTTGGTAAAATAATAATTATGCACGTGGTTGAACATTCAAACTATATGAAAGAGGGTAAGGTAAAAGCATTCCCTCCCACCCTATCTTTCAGCCATCCAGTTTCCTTCCCAGAGGCAACCAGTGCTGCTAGTTTATCTATAAGTCTATGTATGTACTTATCTGTTTATCCATCTACCTAGATGTAGATATATGTATGCATATGTGTATACATATATGTATGCATATGTGTATACATATATGTATGCTTTCAGAAATATTCTATTCATATATAAACAAATGAATACATATATATATATATTCTCCCCCCTCCTTTACACAAATGGTAGCATGTCATACAGACTGCATGACATTTAATGTTTTTCATTTAATATGTCATGAAGCACATAAGGATTTTCCTTGCGCTCTTTAAGGCTCCAGAGTAGTTACATAAGATGGACCATAATTTATTGAATCGGTCTACTGTTGAGGAACATTTAGGTTGTTTCTAATTGCTTACTATCACAAACAAGACTACAGTAATAAAATTATGCTTGTCTTTGCACAAACACAGCATAGCAGTTTTAAAGAATTGATCCAACATTTTAAAAAAATCCAATTTCACATGAAAAGTGGATTTGAAGCTTCTCTTGAAAAATGTAAGATTTGGCAGAAGGGAACTCACACTCCCACATGGCAACAGGCAGCTAGAGCTGAGCAGTGGACGCCCCTTTGGAAGAGTTGTGTGCTCTCCAGTCTGTCATCTCTTCCATGCACTTTTGCGTGGCCTGCCTGGTCCCTGTGCTCATTTAAAATCCTGTCCACCTTAGACTGTGGTAAGGATTAAATGAGATAATGAAGTTAAAGCACCCGGCTCCCTGTGAGTGGTGGAGACCTCTCAGCGAAATGAGATACTAATTAAAGGGCTATTCCTGTCCATTCTCCTTCCCCTTCCTTGCATCTGTGAATCCTCGTTCTTCAGCCTCTCTCTAATCTCATGAGAAAGTAAACTCCATGAAGACACAGACTTTATTTTGTCCACCACCACGATTCCAGTACCTCAAAGGGCACAGGGCATATGAAATGAATGAATGAGTAAATGGATGAATAAAAGAAAGAGAGCACCAAGAAATAAGCTATTCCTCAACTATATACCTGTTTCTCAAAGCTTTCTTGTTTTCATTCATTTTCCATAGTTTTCCGTTTACTTGACCAATCCAAGATTTTCCATTTTGTCAATTACATAAACATTTTCCCAAGTTCTTTAGTATTTACCTTCTATTCCTTATCTTTTGAATTACTGTTACTGTTCTGACTGCAAATTCTTTCTGTTGCTTTCAATCGTTTCCACCTCATGGTTTCAAACCAGAAGAAATCAGATTAATTTTTTTATGTGGTCCCCAAAGCCATAAATCTAATTTTAAATTCCAAAACAGCCCTAACATCTTTGAAATGTTAATAACCCTATAAAAATATTCACATTAGTCCAAATTATATGATTAATGTGGCATCTTCCCCAGGAACATTTAAACGACTTTAAACACAGGACTTTGTGACATTTGCTATGTGACACAAGTTTCTTCTTAGAAAATGAAGAAGGTGAAGAATGTTACCTGATTCATGTAGTTTTGAAATAAACACCATAGACGTTACCAGTCCATAGTTATTTTCCAGCTTGCTCTGTTATATAATGAATGGAATGCCATGGTTGTAGGAGCTTTAACGTTTGCAAAGTGCTGGCTCCACAGCACCCTGGCTCATTTGCTCTTCTCTGCAACCCATGAGGGAGTGGGTCAGGATGTTGGAGATGGTTTGAGTGAGTTACAGATGATCAAACTATCTTAAATTAACATGAACAATTGTTGGGGAGAGACAGGTATCTCACCACTTGAGGACAGGAACTGTGGCTCCATGCCAACAGGAACTGAGAAACTGCAAAATCACTGGGAACCGAGACATCTGCTCCATTGCCTCTCAGTGAGGCCACAGTCTCTCCTCTCAGCTTCTCTCTGTGCACCTGTTCCCCGACTTCGTCTCTACCTGCAGGGGCTTTCTTTGTTTTCCCTATGCATAGAGGACAGCTGCCCTCCAGTATCTGATTGGTCCACCTTGGGTCAGATGTCCCTCTCAGTCAAACACGAGATAGGAGCAAGACACTACTCACCACGTTTTATTCTTTGACATTCCAGCTACATGAACCAAGGGCAACTTGCATGTGACTGTGAGTTACCAAAGCCATCCAGACAACCTTGAGCATAGAGGGGGAATTGCAGCGGAGAGGCGTGGGTATCTCTTGGCTCCAGTAAAGGAAGGGCAGCTCAACCCATGATTTGTTCTGAGTGACTCACCCACAGCTGGGGCGCCCCCTGCAGTCACCTAACATGGGACCCCCGTGCTAAATGAAAATGCAGCATTCCTTCTTCAACAACTATGAAGAATTCAAGATGCTGACAGCAGAACTGTCCAAGACTAGGGCCCTTCTAAGCCCAGGTCCCATGAAGCCAGCTCTGCATGGAAGGTAGACCCTTGAGAAGGGAGGAGGACATAGGTCAGCAAGCACTCCCAAAGGTCTCTATCTTAAGCAAGTGCTGATATTTTACCATTTTATAGGTTCACTGTGATTAGGTGACTTGCCCAGGGCTATAAAGGTAGCAAGTAGACTTCTGACCTAGATCTGCTCCACCCCACGCATATTCTTTTCATTTTACCACATTCCTTTTTCCACAACTTGGCACATAATAGGCACTCGGGACACAGAACTTTCCAGAGCAGAAAAAATGATATAATATTTATGGATAGGCTGCTAACATCTCCATTCTCTGGTATGATGTTCATCCATTTAAAAACCACCAAATTTCAGTAGAAATTGAATTCTAAATACAAGCATATCCTCACCATCACTGTAATTTTACCATAACTATCCTATCATAATTCCTGGAATTCTTTCTGAACCCCAGACAGAGTGTCAAATTGACACTCACTTTCCAGGAATCATCAGATTTTTAGGCATTGAATATTACTGTCAGTTCCTCTCCCATCAGGCATGTGATAATTCTCCCCAAATGTGCTGCCCCTACTTTTTTACTTTTAATAAATGTAATTGAATCAGTCCTGGGCAGGAGCATCTGGCCTTGGGTTGCCGTGTGGAGGTTTTTTTTTTTCTTTTTGGTCCAGAGGGCACATTTCTTGTTCTGGGGTCAATGAAATAATCAAAACCTAGTCCCTGGGGAGGAAATTTTATGGTTCTCATTTATTTGATCCACAATCTACTAAACTCCATGCCATAGTCAATCAGCAGCAAAATCAAGAAGGAGAGAACAGCTAGTTTGCTCTAGATAAGGTAAAATCCATTGGATCCTGGGATGGTTGAGTTAGAAATAGATTGATTAAACCTAAGCTGGGGGCTCACAGTGCTTCAATGAAAATGCTCAGTAGTTGGGAGCTCACTCATTTATTTTGCTCACAAACAGAAACTGTCTTTTGAATTGACAAGATGAATCCTAGTTAACCAGGTTTCCAACCCAGGCAATGGTGGAGATTGACAGGCTCAGATTGCCAGAAAAGAACAGCAGGAAGGTAATGAAGGGACAGCACTTTAGAAGCGACAGGCCAAGGTTCACAGGGAGAAAGCGTGTGTTCAGAGGTGCCCACCACCGCCCCGCAGACACCCAGGGCCATCTCCTCGGTGACCCACCCCTCTCAGCCCTCACATCACTGGGCTGGCCCATCAATTGATCTCTAATGCCTGCCTTGGTTAATGTAATTGGAATGTCAAAGAATAAAATGTGGTTAGTTACGCGTTATTCTCTTTCTCATAAAACTCACCCTTGGACAGAGGGAACCAGCCTTTGATGAGGACTGTCACGGGGCTTCCAGAGAGCACTTATTTCTACGTGTTCTCCAGGAGACATTTGAAGCATTGGCGACTCCAAGTTGAGCATGAATTTAAATGAGTGGTACGGTGTCAGCAGGTTCTCAGACAATTGTATGACCAGGGGCTCTAAGAATTTTCTTGCCAGCCCATAGGAATAGTCACCACCCAAGGAATCCTTTCCATCCTCACTGTCCCACCAGTTCCTGCCACTTAACATGGAGGTAGCAGTGGGGATGGAGGGGCTTTCTTTCCGGGTTTTGCCTGGGGACACAACACTCCCTACCCCAGTGTCGCTGTGATTTGAGGCCTTACGGTACTCTCATATTTGCATTTGAGCTCCGATCCGCAGCCTCCAGGAGGACAGGGACTATGTCCATTTACTTACTACAGGGCCAGGGCCCAGCTCAGTGCCTGACACACTGTAGGTGTTTATAAGTGTTTGTTGAGTCATTAAATGGATCTGTAAAATTTTAAGGGAAACATTCTGTGAAGAGAGATCTAAGCTAGCAGGACAGGTGTGAAATTGGTGTTATAGATACCACCCCTCAGATAAGGAGATAGGAAAAAGGTGCGTTAGTTTTGCTAGATTTTTTTTTTTAATGATCATATATTCACTGGTCAGGGTAGTGAGATGGAGTAGACGCTAAAGCAGGGGCAGCCTGGGGATGGTCTGGGGTAGAGTGTACAGATGAAAAGCGTTTACAAATGGCCCAAATATGGGCCAAACAGCCATTGATTCTCCCTTGACCATCCTCCTCGTCAAGGGAGACCATCTTCCTGCCTTCAGGTCGGGCCACATCTAAGACACTCCGTGAGGTGAGAGCTTGTTTGGAAGAGAGCCAGAGAGGGGCCTCTAGGAGTCAGCGTGGCCCCTGGGAAGCCCTGGCCAGCAGCAAGCTAGCATGCCTGTAGGTGGAGGACCTTCAGGTTCAAGTACAATCAGACAAAGTGTCTCTGTAGGAGACCCTCCTCTGCCATTGGGAGAGGTAGAATCCAAATTCAAGGGCAGGTGGCCTACCCCACTTTACCTCTACTACAGATTCTTTTTTTTTTTTTGCAGTACATGGGCCTCTCACTGTTGTGGCCTCTCCCGTTGCGGAGCACAGGCTCCGGATGCGCAGGCTCAGCGGCCATGGCCCACGGGCCCAGCCGCTCCGCTGCGTGTGGGACCTTCCCGGACCGGGGCACGAACCCGCGTCCCGTGCCTCGGCAGGCGGACTCTCAACCACTGCACCACCAGGGAAGCCCACAGATTCTTTTTGTGTGTATATTTCGAGCTATTTGCTATTAGAAAACCCATAAAGACACTCTAAATTTATTTTTCTTCAAAAGTAGTTGTAGCCTCTTGCTAAGAACAATTTGAGCATGAAATGGTTTTTCTGTCTAGTTTAAGCTGCTTCTGCAAGTCACCAAAGTTGGAGTGGGCTGCAAGCATGTCAAAATGAATCCTCCCATTCATACTGAATAGGCCTAGAAAATGCCCTGAGAGACAGCAACTGCCTATTAAACATGATAGAGAGGTGCTCTGTCCAGCAGAAAATGGACAGGGATGAGAGGAATAGGAACTCCCATCAGCAAACAGGGAGTGTTTGCAGAGCGAAAGCACCCTCAATATAAAATGAAGCAGGCACACCCGCTAGGGGAACACCTTCAAAAGTAAGTAATAAATATCTCAAACTCATCGTGTATTGATTTTACATAAATATCATTGATGCATATTGAGTATAATTATTTTTACCACTTTTTTTTACCCCCAGAATTAAGCCAATTCTATCCCTATAAGGCTTTTGATACCAAAAAATGACATATGGGGGAGATTTGAAGACCAAGTGGAGTTTTATGTTAAGAGAATCCCCCCCTCCCACATTTTTAATTCTCTTTGAATGCAGTCACTTACCTGATCCTGGAAGGCCCAGACACTTGCAAATGCAAAATAGGTTTCACACAGTGCAGGAGGAGAGTCTGGGGGAGTATTCTGGGCTGTCAGGAGACAATCCAGTAATGAGCGCGATGTCTTCAATAAAGACAAACAATAAAAGGGCTGTATTGAAATTACTGCAGCCTTGCATAATAGCTGAGCTGCAAAGCTACTGCAGAAATGTTAATGAGTACAATAATTCTCTGAACTTGGAGTGTTTTTATTTAAAAGATTTTAATTAACCAGAAAATGAGCATTAATCCTGGCAACTTGAAAAATAACAACATGCCATCTTTTTGCCACAAGCAAAAAGGTAAGAAAAAGAACAAGAAAATGTTATCTGGGGAAATAAGCCCTTTGAAAGATAAACAATTCAGAGCACTAGCTAGAGTATATAGCATGGCCACTTCTAAATGGTCAATTTACAATGGCTTGTTAAATTTGACATTTCTACCCTTAAATTCTTGGGAACCCAGTTTTATTCCATGCTCTGGTTTCCCAAGTTAAATAGAGTGAATGTAATTTTCAGTCATCTAGAATTTATATTCTGAAAAACTTACTCTTTGTTGGGAAATCCAAAGAGCCAACAAGCATCAGCTGCCTGCAGCATCTCCAAAAATATCAGAGTAGTGCGCAAACACTAAAAAGAGGCCAATGGGGACATTTTTACCTATAAATGTCTCTGCAGAGGACATGCTACCACACCAAGTTTCCTACTGCTGCTCAAAAAAATAATTATAATTTGTATCCACTACATGAGCTATAGTTTCCAACAGAAGAGAGCCTGTGTTTCTTACATGAATAACAGAAGCAGACCTCAAAACATGAAATTGATTGTCCTAAAGCTTCCCATTAGCAACCAGGCACCTGCAAAATGCAAGCATTGAAAAGGCCAAGTTCTTTTATAAGAAGTTCTCCAAAATGCTCCCACACCATTTTTTCTTAGATTTACCCTTGGGATACAGATTTCAAAGCTCTATGGCTGTAATTTCTATTGTCATTGGCAATCACATGATAGCTAGAGTTAGGATCATAGAGCCTCAAACTGAGCACGTCCAACATTTGACTTTGCAACCTGCACCTTGCCCTCAACTCCTTCCCTTGGGCAATGCACCATGAGTGCCATGGCCTTCCAAGCTGGAAGTTATCTTAGACTATCTCACAAAATCTTGTCAATTCTACTCCAGAAATGTCTCCTGAATTTGCTCCTTCCCACTTATCCCTCAGTTCAGGCATCCAGCCCTTCTCTCACTCACAAAAATTCCAATAATCTTCCAGTTCTTCCCACTGTCTTGATTCCATTTGTCTCCAGTCTTTTCCTCCTAGGAAATAGTTAACAAAGCTCTCACGCTTAAAAATGTCCCCTGCCCACCAAACAAAGTCCACAGTACTCAATATGCCCTTTACAATCTTGCCCTACTTTTTTTTTTTTTTTCGGTACGGGGGCCTCTCACTGTTGTGGCCTCTCTCGTTGCGGAGCACAGGTTCCGGACGCACAGGCTCAGCGGCCATGGCTCACGGGCCCAGCCGCTCCGCGGCACGTGGGATCTTCCAGGACTGGGGCACGAACCCGTGTCCCCTGCATCGGCAGGCGGACTCTCAACCACTGTGCCACCAGGGAAGCCCTTGCCCTACTTTTATCTTCTGCCCCTTACTACAAATAATCCATGTTTGGGACACATTGAATTTAATATTTCTCCTGTCCAACCATGTTCTTTCACAACTTCAGTCATTATACAAGTTGTGGGTTTTTTGCTTGTTTTTGTTGCTGTTTTGTGCAAAATTGTCCTTTGGTTGTGCAAGAGAAACACCTGTCTAGGTCCCTATGCTTTAGGGGTCTCCTGCTCTGACCCGCTCCTCTGGCCACCCTCTCCAACAGGCAGGCAGTCCGTGGGACCAAGGTTATATGCCTGCACAGGGGCTGTACTTCCCCTTCTAGACCACACTCCCAGTGACCAGGGCTCCAGGGTTGCCTGTCCAAAAGACCCAAGCCTGCCTCTAGGGCCGGTGTGGGTCTCTTCCTATGTGCATCCTTCAGAGGGCAGTCCAAACCGCGAGGCTGACCACTCCTAAGCCTGAGGGTGACCAGGAGGCGGCTGTCTGCAGAGGACCTGGGGTAAAACCAAAGTGTCCACACGTAGCACATGAAGACCTTGCAATACAGGATAGAGCTGGAGGGTGGGAAAAGAAGGAAAGAGGCTCCCAGGAAGGAGCACAGGTGACAGGGACCAGCTCACTTCATGCCTTCAGCATGGAACTCCTAAGAGTGCTAGAATTCAAAATTTGAATTTGGTTTTCCCAGTCATCGTAAAAGTAAATTTATCACGGGAGTGGAGTGGATTATATTGTCTTTTAACAGTTTACTAGCTTGATTTATAACTTGTAAGTATTGACATATATGGCATTTGGGCCTCTGTACTCCTGTTCTGGACCCTGTGGTAAACATTAGGGGCAGGCCTGCTTTTCCATCCTGCTGTTATCTCCTTCCTGCTAATGTCTGTCTGGTGAACTCTTATTCACCCGTCAAAATCCACTGCAAATAGATGAACTCCTTCTTCTTCTTCTCCCTCTCCTTCTCCTTCTCCTTCTTCAGTAAAGTTAGGGAACTGGAATGCAGCTGAACTTAGGCCTGGAGCCAGGAGGTGGGGTGCCATCAGGTCCCTAGGTGGCATGCTCAGCCATCTTCTGTCAGCTTTATCTAACACTCAGCCACATGGTGGAAGCTGGCCATGCCACACTGTGGAAAATGAAAATTAGGTGGGCTAGACGATCTAGTTTCCTCTCAAAAACGTATACTTACAAGGTTTGTGAGTTTTCTCTTTCTGAAATTTTGATATTTCTTCCACTCAAGAGGCCAGCCCCAAGAGAGGTTAATTTCATAATGCCAACTCCAAATTCCCAGGGAAGGAACTCATATAATGGCAGGAACAGATACCATGTCCTTCTGAGGTAAGATGATACCTTGAGATATGAACCCCCTCTTGTACCCTTGTCTTTCCCCTTATTCAGTCCGGAGCATTTGTGGCCTTGGAGACTGGGGGGCAAGGAGAGAAAAGGCTGTTGAGTTTCAAAAGCCTTGGCTTTCGCTTCATAGAGCCTGGCTGCTGAGGCGGCTCTGAACTTGGTGAATGTGTTTGGATGCAGAACAAGGTCCCATGCACCCCTGGGAACACACACCCTCAAGTGAGTTAGATCTGCTATTCCCTTTTGACATACCATTGTCTAGGCTGAGCCTCATGGAAAGAGTAGAAGAATAGAAACCACAACAGTTTAGAGTTGAACCCAGAGCAGGCAGGCCCTGGGTCCCATTCATTGCAAAGTGGAGCCTTCAGCAGTGGTGAGACCCAGAGTTGCCCACCCCTGAGGGCGTCATGGCACGGGAGAAGAATAGCAGAAATGCTGGAGCAGCGTCTCTAGGAAGATGGGCCTGGGGGAGCTGTGCTGAACATCATGCAAGCAGTGGATGGTTTCCTGTGTGCCAGAGGGAGGGTCCCTGAAGGAGCCTAGAAAACCTCCTGGGTGTGAAGGCGCCGCTGTGGACACAAACGACGGTGACCCAGGGGCAACTGGCAAGAACTGACAAACGGTCTTGGGTGATGACAAAGAAAGGAAGGAAGCAGCCAAGACCGTCTGCTGATGTTAACCCCCAAACTTATCTTTGAGGAAAGAGTGGGGATCTCTGACATGACTGCCACATGGTCAAATGGAGGTTTGGAAGACAGATGCATGTTTTAAGATTATTATTTGGAAAAGAAAATGTTTTTTGCTTGATTGTGATATATTCCCTAGGCAAGCTGTCCCAGAAAATAAATGTGATGCATGTCTCAGAATTTGCATTTTCCCCACCAACTTAAACCTGTGTTCTCCAGAGGGGATTTCAGCCATCATGAGGAGCGGCCTTTGCCCAAAAAAGTTAAACCTTCGAGCTCCCTCAGTGGCACATTGCCTGTAAGGAGAGCTAAGCAGGCACCTGACGGGGAGGACACAGAGCTCTGAGCTCCGCTGCAGAGTCAGGGTGGCAAGGAGGATCCGAGCCGGATAACGTGTCCAGGGCTGCTCTGTGGAACTGGCAGCTGTCCTTCAGCGTCAAGTCCCGAACAGAATCGGCTAAACATATCTCAGGGACATCGTACAGGCTTGCAAAACACCCCAGGACATGAAAATTAGTGTACAGTTGACCTGTTTCTGTTTTCTCTCAAATTATATTTAAATAAAACATCTGAGGATTTCCTCTTTCTGGCTATTTTTCATCTGTAGCAGTTACTGAATTTGAATCAGTGCTTATTTATTTATTTATTTATGGCTGTGTTGGGTCTTCGTTTCTGTGCGAGGGCTTTCTCTAGTTGCGGCAAGTGGGGCCACTCTTCATCGCGGTGTGCGGGCCTCTCCCTGTCGCGGCCTCTCTTGTTGCGGGGCTCAGGCACCAGACGTGCAGGCTCAGTAGTTGTGGCTCACGGGCCTAGTTGCTCCGCGGCATGTGGGATCCTCCCGGACCGGGGCGCGAACCCGTGTCCCTTGCATTAGCAGGCAGATTCTCATCCACTGCGCCACCAGGGAAGCCCTGAATCAATGCTTTTAAAAAAATTAGGTAGGTTATGGCTATGAAGGTCTCTCTGCTCATAAACTTCGTCATTGCCACGCTTTCATAAAAGAACATCTGAAGTCACTATTTCATTGAATGAATGATATTATCAGGTTAATTCTCAAAGTCGCCAAAGACTTCCATGGTATTCCTGTTGTCTGCCATGATTTCTGTGGATTGGACTGGAAGTGGCAAACCGTGTTAGCTCTGCTCGGAGCACCACCACCAAGGGGGCTCCAGCAGAGCAGACTTTTGATTTGTTTTGTTTTTCTAGTTCAATGAGAACTTAATAATCTATTTTTTTCTCTTTCCTTTGAAGACTTCAGGAGAGAAAGGGTCATTGCTCAACATGAGGGACAAATTGGTACCGTCATAGGCGAGGGCAGGAGACGAATTGTACGGTTCTGGAGGGATCTGACGGATTGGGGTATGAGCATGAAAGCACACTCACCTCTCCCGTGCACCACCCTCTCCCCAGGCTTCCTGGAAGGGCAACCACTGTCAGTTCACACAACAGCCATGAGCATCGGCAGAACAATAGATTTTGATTAGAAAAACACTAATGCCAGATCTATTTGTTAATTGTAGACTCTTAACAATTTCTGTCAAATGTGGGATTCTTTTTTTAAATTTCAGAGATGTAATCACAGCCTCCTGAAATTCGGGTGCGAACCCTATCCATTCAGGCTTTTGTTTGACTAATGTGTGGAGTGTTGGGGAGGGAGGCACCATGAGAGGAACATAATAGAGTAGTTCTCTTTCCAAGGGCACTTGAGAAAGCATGTTGAGCTTACAGTTTTAATCATGAAGGACTAAAGATAACCAACTGAAAAGTTTTTGATCAAGATGTTTACACTTTCAATTTAAGCCCTGGAATTGAGAGAGCAAAACACACGCAGAAGCCACGACTTTTATTCGTTTACACGGGATCTGAGTGTTTACCTAGTGTCTCAGAATTTTCACATCTTTATTGCCTACCGCTAAAATGTAAAAAGGATAAGAACACCATCCAAATGAAGAGAAAAGAGGAAAAATAAAAACCATGAGAGAAAAGAGTTCTTTGGGGAGGGGAGGTTGCTTGGGGTGGTCTACTCTGAGGAAACAAGAAAATTAACTAAATATCAATTTTAAAATGTATCATAAAACAAGAACATTGAACAGCCACTGAACAGGGAGTACAACAGGGCGCAGTAGAGTCATTCTGATTTATCACCGTGTGGCAGTGGGAATTATCTCAGCTCAACTTGTGGTTAAGAACCTGCCAAGAGGCAAACATGTCTGCGCGTATCTGACAAATTGTTGGGGCAGCACTGCCTGAAGTTTTTTTGCCTAAAAAGTGAGGAGGGGAGCATTTTGGGTAACACCTCATCCTTAGAGGAGGATCCAGGCACATTGAGCCTGACCCAGTGACAAAGAGGGAGGGGATGTGAAAATGAACACAGCTCTAAGTCTGTGAGTTGGATTTGTCTTCTACTCTTGCCCCACGTTTGCCTCATGGTTGGATCCTCATAGGACATAAGGCAGAGGGAGTATGAGATGTTTGCAAAGAATATCTATGGGAAAATTTACATAAGCACGTGTGGCACAAGCAATTCTGCTTGGGGATCCCTCCCACAGCAAACACAAGAGAGAAAGTTCTCCTGTCTTGCCGCCTGAACACCAAGCACCTTTAATATTCTAGAGGGACCTGGTATTCCCATTGGGGTGGGGACCCATTGCCTAGAGACACCCAGTGGAGGGAGGACCCCTCTCCTGCCCAGACTAGCTTCAGAGCACTTATAAAGACACCCCCTGGGGGCTCTCAAAAATACCTAGTGGTGAATGTCACTTGCAAGAGACTGAGACAAGGGGATCAAAAGCCAATGAAATATTTACTACATACTCGTTTCCTTTTTTGTTGACTATAATGTTTAGGTAGGTTAATTGGTGTCATCATTCTAACATCTTGCTATATCTCATTGTTGATTAAGGATATAAACTCTGACTGTAAACACTTTTTAATAGCATACAGCATTTGAATTTTGGTCACAGAGCTCTCTTCCTCAGTTACGTATTCTGATGCTTCTAACTATGAAAGGGCCTCAACAAATACAGATTTTAAGGCACTTTAAAATGGTTTACATTTATATTCAATTTGGGGGAGTTCATTTTTCATCCCATGCCAGTTATTTATTGCTGCTTAACACTCCAAACTTAGTGGATTAAACTACACAAATATTGAAATGCCTAAAATTTTAAAACTGACTATACTAGGTGTTGTCAAGGAATTAGAGCAATTAGAATTCTCATTTTCCCACTGCCAGAGGGAATGGTAAAATGGTATCACCACTTTGAAAAGCGGTGTAAGACAGTTGGTAATTCCTTAAAATATTAAACATACACTACCATGTGATCCAGCCATTCTATTCCTACCTATTTACTCAAGAGAAATGAAAGTATACAGCCATGCAAAGAACTATGAATGTTCATAGCAGCTTTAGTTTTTAATCAGCAAAAACTGGAAACAATGTCCAACCACAAATGAATGGTTTAAAGAATTTGTGGTATATTCATACGATAGACTACTACTCAAGTAATAAAAATAAAAAGGAATGAACTACTAATACACCCAGTAACATGAATGAATTTCAAAATAGTAATGCTGAGTGAATGAAGCCAGACAAAACCAATATATACTATATGAGTCCATTTTAAAATTCTAGAAAATGTAAACTAGTCTGTAGTGACAAGAAGCAGATCAGTGGTTGCCTGGTTGGGAGGGGAGAGCTGAGGGCGAGATTATGAGGGAGCACAGAAAACTTTTCGGGGGGAGGGCGTCGGAGTGAGTGCATGAGTCCTGGGCTTGCCCGCACTCCCGGACCAGAGAGGCACCCACCAGCTGAAGCCGAGGGAACCCGGGAGTGCCAGGGGTAGGGCCGCCCACATGTCACCCCTGCCCGGCTCCTGGCAACGCGTTGTCCCCGAGAGCGGCCCAGACGGCGGGGCCGCAGCGAGGAGCTGTGGAAGCCGAGGACCCGGGAAGGAGGATCCCGCGGATGCCCGCAGCCCGAGGGAATCACCAGGGACTGGGCGGTCCTCACCCAGACATCGGACCCCGGCGACGTGAAATGCAGACTCCAGAGGTGGCACGCACGGTCAGGTCAAGGTGTGCTTCGGCTGCCCTTTGGTGCTGAGGGCCAATTCATGATAACTCACAGATGCAACTCTTCTGACACCCACTCCACAAACAAACCTCAGGTCTTTCTCAAGGCTACATGACTGTAGAACCCAGTTGCTCTGCTGTGGGGGAAGCATGGACCAGCCCATATGGAGAGACCACGTGGACAGGCACAGTGGATAGGAACTGAAACTCTTAGATAACAGCCAGTATTAATCACCAGATTTTTCTTGTTTGCTGCCACTCAAGTTGACCAGCCATAGCAGCCCAGTGGACACCACTGTTTTCCAGAATTCAGACAGGAACTAACATATAAATTCCAAAGAAGTAGACTTCATTTAGCCCCCTCATGTGAACTTAGCTTAGCTGGAAACCTGGATAGAGCGAGATGGTGCAGACAGAGAACTCTGGAGAAGATTTCTATTTCTGGCTTAAGGAGCAGGAAACTCAACTTCTAAAACTCAGACTGTGTGGCTAACAGGGTCTTGGTGCTCCAGCCAGGTGTCAGGCCTGTGCCTCTGAGGTGGGAGAGCCGAGTTCAGGACATTGGTCCACCAGAGACCTCCCAGCTCCACATAATATCAAATAGCAAAAGCTCTCGCAGAGATATCCATCTCAGTGCTAAGACCCAGCTCCACTCAACAACCAGCAAGCTACAGTGCTAGACACCCTATGGCAAACAACTAACAAGACAGGAACACAACCTCACCCATTAGCAGAGAGGCTGCCTAAAATCATAATAAGTTCACAGACACCCCAAAACACACCATCGGACATGGTCCTGCCCACCAGAAAGACAAGGTTCAGCCTCATCCACCAGAACACAGGCACTAGTCCCCTCCACCAGGAAGTCTACACAACCCACTGAACCAACCTTAGCCACTGGGGCAGACACCAAAAACAACGGGAACTACGAACCTGCAACCTGCAAAAATGAGACCCCAAACACAATAAATTAAGCAAAATGAGAAGACAGAGAAACACACAGCAGATGAAGGAGCAATGTAAAAACCCACCAGACCAAACAAATGAAGAGGAAATAGGCAGTCTACCT
>NC_041215.1:78954214-78954607 GCF_002837175.3 Physeter macrocephalus
TAAGAGAATTCAGCACCACCAAAGCAGCTTTACAACAAATGCTAAAGGAACTTCTCTAGGCAGGAAACACAAGAGAAGGAAAAGACCTACAATAACAAACCCAAAACAATTAAGAAAATGGTAATGAGAATATACATATCAATAATTACCTTAAATGTAAATGGATTAAATGCACCAACCGAAAGACACAGACTGGCTGAATGGATACAAAAACAAGACCCGTATATATGCTGTCTACAAGAGACCCACTTCAGATCTAGGGACACATACAGACTAAAAGTGAGGGGATGGAAAAAGATATTCCATGCAAATGGAAATCAAAAGAAAGCTGGAGTAGCAATTCTCATATCAGACAAAATAGTCTTTAAAATAAAGACTATTACAAGAGACAAA
>NC_041215.1:78955655-78956619 GCF_002837175.3 Physeter macrocephalus
GCCAGACTCATCAAGAAAAAAAGGGAGAAGACTCAAATCAATAGAATTAGAAATGAAAAAGGAGAAGTAACAACTGACACCGCAGAAATACAAAGGATCGTGAGAGATTACTACAAGCAACTATATGCCAATAACATGGGCAACTGGGAAGAAATGGACAAATTCTTAGAAAAGCACAACCTTCTGAGATTGAACCAGGAAGAAATAGAAAATATAAACAGACCAGTCGCAAGCACTGAAATTGAGACTGTGATTAAAAATCTTCCAACAAACAGAAGCCCAGGACCAGAGGGCTTTACAAGCAAATTCTATTAAACATTTAGAGAAGAGCTAACACCTATCCTTCTCAAACTCTTCCATAAAATAGCAGAGGGAGGAACACTCCCAAACTCATTCTACAAGGCCTCCATCACCCTGATACCAAAACCAGACAAAGATATCACAAAGAAAGAAAACTACAGGCCAATATCACTGATGAGCATAGATGAAAAAATCCTCAACAAAATACTAGCAAACAGAATCCAACAGCACATTAAAAGGATCATATACCATTATCCCAGGAATGCAAGGATTCTTCAGTACACTCAAATTAATCAATGTGATAAACCATATTAACAAACTGAAGGAGAAAAACCATATGATCATCTCAATAGATGCAGAAAAAGCTTTTGACAAAATTCAACAGCCATTTGTGATAAAAACCCTCCAGACAGCAGGCATAGAGGGAACTTATCTCAACATAATAAAGGTCATATATGACAAACCCATAGCCAACATCATTCTCAATGGTGAAAAACTGAAACCATTTCCTCTAAGATCAGGAACAAGACAAGGCTGTCCACTCTCACCACTATTATTCATCATAGTTTTGGAAGTTTTAGCTACAGCAATCAGAGAAGAAAAAGAAATAAAAGGAATCCAAATCAGAAAAGAAGAAGTAAAGCTGTCACTGTTTGCAGATGAC